>NC_134836.1:52912568-52947056 GCF_004210375.1 Tachypleus tridentatus
AACACTGCGGGCAAATATTAACTTGCAGACGGTTGTTGTTTGTGATGAAAACAAGTTACCGTATCGTATTACAGTAGGAAATCCGTCGCAATGTAATCACGAACTAGTAATCAAACTGTTATGGAAAATCGTTTAAAAATTAGATAAGACATACCTATCTTTTAATTAAAATGTTAGCATTAACTACATGCTTACAAACATACAGTACTTTCTAAGCAATCTATTAAGTCCAAGGGTTTATAAAGCTAAAATTCGGGATTTTATCCATGTAGTGCAACGTTTTGGTCAAACAAACAGGAGAGAATGAACAAGCTATCAACAGTGATATTAACCCTTTCGCTACCCTTATTTGATCAAGTAGTGTACCCATTATATTTTATTGTAATTTTTTACCTTAGTATCTATAACTCCAACGACCGATAAGTATTGAAATTCTACATAAAAAGAGAATAAATCTAGAGAAATGCTATATTTTAACATAATTTTCAACATATTAACTGATATTTTAGCTCGTGTAAGATTAACAGTTTCACCTTCTTGGAGAAGGAATACAATCAGGAAAACTTATATCCAATAATATAGCATACTAATGTATTGAGAATATGGATAGTACAATCAGTTTTCTTGAATATCAGAGTGCTAGTTTCTTAGGCTATTGAAAGGAAATTTTGAATACCTTGAATCTGGATTTACTAGTAGAATTTCATTGTTTTGAATTTCGCGCAAAGCTACTCAAGGGCTATCTGCTCTAGCCGTCCCTATAAGACTAGAGGGAAGGCAGCTAGTCATCACCCACCATCCACCGTTAACTCTTGGGATACTCTTTCACCGACGAATAGTGGGATTGACCGTCACATTATAACGCTCCCACGGCTAAAAAGGTGAGCATATTTGGTGCGATGGGGATTCGAACCTGCGACCCTCAGATTACGATTCGAACGCCTTAACCTACCTGGCCCTGCCGGACTGATAAAGTTCCTTTTCTTTTATCCTTCTGGTTCTATTTCCCACTAATATAAACTTTTGATGGAGGTTACAGTATCTTACTTTTGATGACATTTAGTTTGACTTAACAGTTTGGCTTTAAACTGTGAATAGATATGAAGAGAGTTGGACTAACGTTAGAAAACCAAACAAAACACGAAATATTTATATATACTACAAAGAAACGGCAAACCATGAACACATGTTTTTGATGCTTACAACCTTTTGGTCCTTTATTTGATGATTTCATGTTTCTCGTACCATACCGCCAAAACTCACCAACAGCAGGAGAACGCACCGGCCCAAAACGTTGCGAACATTAACTTGTTTACCATTTTACAATTTGTTTGGAATATAAAAGCTAAGTTTTGTTATTTCTATTTCGGTTTATCTGCGGCACAACAACCTTGGTGTTGCTTTTCATCTTGAATATAGCTTTACGGAACTGTATTATTTATTACTACTTTACTTTCGAACGTAGTGCACCATATCCCACTAAAGCTGTTCACAGTTTATGGACTAAAATGGCAAATTCTGTTATAAAACTCTTTGAGAGTAAAAAATGTACTGTTGTGAGAAAGTAAAGCTCTTCTCAACACATTTATTTTCATTTTACTTCAGTCGGAGTTAAGAAATTATTCTCGAGGGAGGGTTCGTCTTTAGAAGGTTGGTGGTCGACCACCTTACATTCAGAATGTTGGAGCCAATCCCACTGTTCAAACAGCAAACTGTACTTGTATAAGCAGTGCAATCACGCAATGCCGTATTATTTCATTTGAGAGCAACAACAACATATAAAATAAACTATAAGTATAAAGTAAACAATAAAGTAAACATATGCCAACACGTAATTTCACTTCAACTCGTTCCAACCAAAAGGCTAAAAATCTGTTGTGTTGATTTGTGTACTTTTATATTTGAAAACTGGGAGTGTGGTAGGAAATAAACAGAAAAAGACTAAACGAATAATAAATAACGTTACCAGTAGAAGCACAATTTACATGGAAGAAATAACAACACTTAGAGTGCCCTACCCATTGGAGAAGAAAGCTGAAAGGGAAAAGTTACTCCGAAATTGAGACTTAGTAAACGTACAATCAGTATGTTACAATTAAAATGGGTGTTATATTGTTATGAATTAAATTATAATAGCAAACAAGTAAGTTTAAGCCGTGCGTAAAACTTTTATTATTAAAACTGAGCACGAACCTGATTTAAACGTAATGTTTGCTTACGGTAATGTTTCTCATAGGAAAATAACCTTGTTTGTTTGTTTGCTTGTTTTTTTAATTTTGCGCAAAGCTACACGAGGGCTATCTGCGCTAGCCGTCCATAATTTAGCAGTGTAACACTAGAGGGAAGGTACATAGTCATCACCACCCACTGCCAACTCTTGGGCTACTCTTTTACTAACGAATAGTGGGATTGACCGTAACTTATAACGCCCCCACGGCTGAAAGAGCGAGCATATTTGGTGCGACGGGGATAAAATAACCTTAATGTGAAGGTTTGTAGGTTAATAGTTATTGTTTTATTAGATTTTTACTAATTCCATGTTTGATTGTATGATAAATATAAAAGGATAACATTCGATTATTTTGATTGAAATAGATTTATTATTATGATTTTGTATCAGTATATCGAATAATAAAAATTAATAAGGGAAAAGTGTTATGATAGAAAATTATGAAGCGTTATTTAATTTTATAATATTTTCCCTCAAATCAAAATTAGAAATTTAATAGAAATGAATAATTCATAATGATAATATTAACAGAAGTGTTTTGGATCAGAACTTTGGTGACTAACCCGAGACAGTTACAGAAAAATAACAAAAAACTTGCTCATCACGAATGATAAATTGGGGAGCATCCTGTCATTTTCGTCGAAGTTAAGAGCCAGTGGTGTAATGTGAAGATATACTGTTCGCATTTCTTTCTCCCTACGAATTTCTAAAGAAAGACTATATTTTTAAATAGAAAGACTGTGTTAATAGACAGAGAAGCCAGGAGAGAAAAGAAACAGACAATAACTATTTTTTTTCTCCTTTTGAATATCGTAACGCAGAATTTTATGTTGCAAGAGATAAGAGCGAATAATAGAGTAGATAACAAGTAAATTGCCTCTGTTTCATAAATTCAATGTTCATCTGAAGAAAATAGTTTTAATAATTGTCACTAGAAAAATAATTCAAAGTGGAATCTACTAATTAACGCTATTTCTTGTACTAGTGTGTAATTAACTTATGGAAATTAGCTTGAGATAGAGTTTCATTTTATTAATATTCGCTGGGAATAATATTTATTTTTTAAATTTCGCGCAAACCTACACGAGGGCTATCTCCGCTAGCCGTCCCTAATATAGTAATGTGAGACTAGATTTTAGGTAACTAGTCATCACCACCCACCGCCAACTCTTGGGCTACTCTTTTACCAACGAATAGTGAGATTGAACGTCACATTATAACGCCCCCACGGCTGAAAGGGCGAGCATGTTTGTTGCGACGGGGGTTCGAACCCGCGACTCTCTGATTACGAGTCGAACGCCTTAATTCACCTGGCCATGCCGGGCCGTAATATAATTAATTAAAAGCAAAGGTTGGTCATAGATATGTAATTTTAGTTTTTTTTTTTTTACATTCAAAATATGCGACACAACAGAATTTATGAAATTAAACATACGTTTATTTTACAAACGATAAAACTCCTTTGTTTTAAGCATTCATTTCCATCTTACTTGGTGAGAATTGAACAATCTCAACTGTTTAAATGCACGTTTGAATTTTATTTGATAGTAACCGAACTCACTCTTATCACTGATTCCAATAAAATGTTCTGATACTTACAAGACAAAAGTAACTTTCTGCTGTGATTGTATAATCTCGCCGCTGTGTGCGTACTTAGGTTTAGAGGAACTTCAGATTTAAACACTATGCACACATCGTTTCGACATGTTTGTGTAATTCTCTTTAAACACTGTTTGTTGCTACACAATTGGCTTTCTGTGTTCTGTCCGTGGTATCGTAATCCGATTTATTCGTTTTTGTGTTTTTTGCGTCATGAGCCGAAATAGTTACCGCTGAGTCACTAGAGGGCGTTTAGATGAAGTAACTTAGAAAAATAAAACTTTACAACAAGCAGCAATTAAAAACAATAATTAAACTTCTAACAGCCAAATGGCAGTATCGAATAATCTTGACAGATAAACAAAAAAAATAAAATAAAACACACTGATAAATAATAAAATATCGAAAACACACAAAGAGTTCTGAAATAAGGTAAGGCTAAATAAACTTACATAGCGTTCTTAAAAGAATCATTCGTTACAATAACAAGCAGGTTGATTGATATATTTTACGAAAAGAATTGTGAAATAAAATAATTTAGAATATATTATACCATATTATTCAAGTATAAACACCTTCAGTTGGCAAATAGTTGAAAGATAAAATCTTCTTGTGAGTTTATGAACTGTAGCAGTGCAAATGTTTACTACATTACGTATCGACCTTTCAGGGTTTTATTTTTCACAAATAAATATTAATTTGCTGAGTTTTTTTTAGTCTACCCAAAAGATATATGAACATTGATGTTACACATTAATAGAGCCCGTTATCAAGTTGTATAGTCCACTTCATAATTCAGGCCTTATGAGTATATTATTATATCTCTTACACAGTTCACCCAACTCTATACCTTAAGGTATCATCCACATTTCAACTAACTCTAATGTCTTATAATTTAAATATACCTCAATGTATTATTCACGTTTCAACGGCACAAGAATATGATACTGTTCAGCAGTCCTCAGTCGTCTTGCGCATGTGCATTCAGCCATCCAGCACTCGTCCAACGTTGCACTGGTATTAGCTAGTAGACTCTTGAGTCCTATATTTGTTTACGATACGGATTTCCTGCACTTTATGTTACAGCACACATTTTCAGGTTTGATTGCTTACTTACGTTTTATTTTTATGAGAATTTGGAGAAACTGTAGCGATGAGTCGTATGAGGAAAGGTAAACTAGGATAGAACTAAAATACGTCATCAATATGTGGATGGATATACCTGAAAAAATTGTCTCGATGTCTTTACATAACTTTTGACAATACAAATTGTAAACGAGTTTCCGCTTTCTTTTAAATAATGAAACTTCCTTACCAGTTTAACTGAAAAGGATATCCTCACTAAAACTTAACAGAGAACGTTCTTGAAAATAAGTGTGTGCGTGTTTTCTTACAGCAAAGCCAGATCGTGCTATTTGCTGAGTCCACTGAGAGGAATCTAACCCCTGACTTTAGCATTTTAAATTCGCAGGCTTACGTATGTACCAGCGGGGGACTCTAAGAAATAAAACAAAATGAATTATATTTCTCTCATGTAATTTCATTATTGGCTTTAAGTAAGTAAGTTACACATATATCCCGGTAGTATATTCAAACAATATGTTCTGATGGTATGATTACTGTGAGTAATCTAGCCAAAAGTTATTTATGTTAACCATTTCTAATTTTTAGCTCATGGACTGAATGGAAGGCTGCTAATTAACAGAACCCACAGCAAATTATTGGATTGTTCTCGTTAGACTGAGTAAAGACATACGAGTAGCATCCATTTAGTGCAACCACGGCTTCAAAGCGTTAAGCACTATTTTAAACGGAATATAAACCAACGATCCACGGATCAACATACTAGTATGAATAAAATACTGCCTTCAGAGGTATGCATGTTTTGTTCACTTGTGCGATAGGGTAACCGAGTGTGTTATCAGTCAGTTGGATGAAGAAGGCTTTTTTAAAAAAAGTTTGTTATTAACTTTTCTTACTTTCTCCAATTCTATCTTTTACTGGTCTTTTTCTTCCGCCAACAAATATTCACATTCATAGGAGATAATGAAACCAACATTTTTTCTCTTTATAGGAGGCCCGGCATGGCCAAGCGTGTTAAGGCGTTTGACTTGTAATTCGAAGGCAACGGGTTCGAATCCCGATCGCGCCAAACATGCTCGTCCTACCAGCCGTGGGGACGTTATAATGTGATGGTCAATCTCATTATTCGTTGATAAAAGAGTATCCCAAGCATTGGCGGTGGGTGTTGATGACCAGCTGCCTTCCCTCTAGTCTTACACTGCCAAATTCAGGATAACTAGTGCAGATAGCCCTCGAGTAGCTTTGCGCGAAATTCAAAAAAACAAACAAAACAACAACTCTTTATAGGTTTCTCAGAGGTTTTTTAATAGGTTTTGTGTGCATTAACTATGAGTGTGTTCTGAAAATATTTTTCATGTTGGTGATATTCTCTACATGTTTTTCACGAGATCTCTAACACTGGGAAATATTCATGAATATTTTCTTTCTATTAATTCATGTAGACTACTCTATTAAGAAGGGCTATACCAATGTATTTCTCCTTCTTCTTAGTCTTCTCCTGAACCTAGACAGTCCATTATACTGTACTTTGGCCTGATATACAGTCAAGATATTTATCTTTATATATGGATTTCTTGCAAACGCTTACAATATATTTATTTTGTGTCTTCCCAACATTCACTTTAAGGAAGAGAGCTTTGATATATATTTTTTCTATATGTGATGTGAACTGCATCAAATGGTGTGCTCTCTGTTCTAATAGTTAAGTACATTGTTCATGTCAGTACTTAATATCATGCTTTGTCTCTAGACTTTGTAAAAAATTTATGGATTTGCAAAAACTTAATTAGCAATAGGCTAAAATAAGCAATTAGTATAAGGAAATTTCCAAAGGGCTTAACATAATTTAACCTATCAGCACTCCATAGCATTTACTCTGACTCAGAAACTTGATAAAGTCACGCTCGAAAAAAAAGATCAAACATTACCATATCAATAAAGATATCGAATAGATGATACAACAAGCTACATTGACTCTTATAAATATTCACCCAACTAGTCAAACAGTATATGAGAATTCACTTGAACAAATTAATATACAAAAATAAAATCATATTTTCAAGGTCTTCATAAACACGTGTACCCTCTTCAGCACATACTTAATTGAAGAGATTCACCGTACCACCCCTTATGATAATTAACAAGTAAGCCATCATAATCTGTTATGAAATTGGCTCCTTTTGTAGGAATCGTAAATATTTTTTATGACAAGCAGACAAAGTAAAATAAAACTCATCTACACGTCCAAGTTTTTCACTAGCACATCTATTTCTGGCACTAAAAACTCAACAACATCTTTAAAAAATGCACAACTATTAGAGAAAAACATACAGTTATATATACAGTTGTACAGTTACATCTGCAGTGAATGGTAATTTCTCTAATAATATTACAGGTTTGATGAAACGAAACAGAGATCTCCAATATAACCATTACACAGTCAGTTGTATATGATGGAAAACTAAATTAGGCACAGTGCCATAATATTATTAAAAACGACTCGCAAACCATATACATGTTATATATACATCGCCGTTATTTGAGGCCTAATTCTACTAATGGGTTTTGATTAGGCGAAACTGAAATCCGGATTACAGTATACGACCATTCAAGGAATGCAGTAGGCCTGTACTTCACAAATTATATTTTCATTGTTTTCTTAATCAAAATCAACAATTCAATTAGAATATCCCCTGGTTCGATAATGGATGTTCTTTATCAGCTGCTTTCCTTCTATCACTTCTATCAAAATTACAATAGACACAGTAAACACTGTAAATTATAATCTTGTTAATGGCCAGTGGTTCTTAAACATCTTTAATGTTTTAAAATGCTTTATAAATAAGAAATCTCCATGTTAAGTTTATTTGTTTTTTTATGGATTTCGCGCAAAACTACCACGAGGGCTATCTGCGCTAGCCGTCCCTAATTTAGCAGTGTAAAACAAGAGGGAAGGCAGGTAGTCATCACCACCCACCGCCAACTCTTGGGCTACTCTTTTACCAACGAATAGTAGGATTGACCGTCACATTATAACGCCCCCACGCCTGAAAGGGCGATCATGTTTGGTACGGCG
Organism: Tachypleus tridentatus; assembly: GCF_004210375.1. Lineage (NCBI taxonomy): Eukaryota > Metazoa > Arthropoda > Merostomata > Xiphosura > Limulidae > Tachypleus > Tachypleus tridentatus. The sequence continues at coordinate 52,920,557 of NC_134836.1, forward strand.
GGGATTCGAACCCGCGACCCTCAGATTACGAGTCGATTGCCTTAACCACCTGGTCATGCCGGGATGGTTTATTTATTTGAGGGAGGAAGATAAACATGTCAGCGAATGTCAGCTAGTTACGTGTAAAATATAAATAATCAGTATTTTTTCTGTGTTTTACATATTAAAAGAAATTAGTGCATAGTCATACTTGATAAAATGTTAAAATAGAAAATGTCTCTAAAATATTCGTACTTGAAGTCTTGTTTATTTATTGTTCCTATATGAGAGCACAAATCAATGACAATGAAAGAGAATGACACAATGAAAAGCACACTTTATTTAGTGTAACAAGGAGAGTGATTGGTTTGTTTTGTTTTGAATTTCGCGCAAAGCTACACGAGGGCTATCTGCGATAGCCGTCCATAATTTAGCAGTGTAAGACTAGAGGGAAGACAGCTAGTCATCACCACCCACCGCCAACTCTTGGGCTACTGTTTTATTAATGAATGATGGGATTGACTGTCACATTATAATCACCCCACGATTGAAATGTCGAGCATGTTTGATGTGATGGGGATTCGAACTCGTCACCCTCAGATTGCAATTCGAGTTTCCTAACTAGCTGGCCACGCCGGTCTTCCTAAGGTTATAGACTTTGTAATAAAGTAGAACATTACATCTTTAACCAGATAATATGAAGCCACCGAATTCACTGAAAAGGCCACTAATTTTTTTCTGTAAGTAGAAGTCGAGAAAAATAAAAAAAAAAAACCAACACGGAATCATGAGTAATTCAAATACAAAAAAAAAAAAAAAATAGTTTCGCGGATGAATTTGATGAAAGGTTGTTTTAAATTGAAATACTCCAAAAAATATATGTATTCCTTATAGTCAAATATAATAAAAGTTTCGTAACATACCTACTTTAGTAATTGAGCTCTCGTGTGTCAAGCTGTGTGTGTTTCATGATGATAAAGAAACAAGCATCGGTGCTCGTGGGCAACTCATCTTGAAAACGTATATTTTTAAAACCATTTGTCTTTGTAGTTTCTGAATGTGTTAAACGTTATAAAATATCTTTGTCCTGGTTAAAGTCTGCACTTGTTTCTACCACTAAACTATGTAAATTACTCTACATTTATTTATTGAATTTTTTTTCTACACACACATGTACTTACTGGAGATGGTTTTGAGAAATAGTTTGATGTCAGCCTCAATGAGCTCACTACCTTTGAAAACGTTGTAAAGAGAAGACTTAAGTTGATAAATGGTTTTAGAAACTTGCCAACCATTCCTTGTAGAATATTTTTCATCTTACAAGTTTTTTTTTTAAACGGAAATGTTTGTGAATCCACACTTGTAGGTTTTATACAGATTTTATTTAGAAATAGTTTCTTAACTATTCAGAGGATTTTTTCGTTATAGCTTCTAATAAGTGTTCTCTTGTTACTAAATATTCCGCTTGTATTATATCATGTTCGTTAAATAGTTAAAAATGTTCGTCTTTTTTTTTTTTTCCTACAGGGAGAATTCAGATAAGGAAGGATATTTAGAGTTAGCGAATACGACGTACTGAAGGGCTGGGCAATGGCGCGTGATATTAGGTCAATAATGCTCATATAAAAGGAATGTTCTTTTTTTTTTTTCCTAAAAAAAGTCTAAATAGCAAAAATATAAAACCGAGCTTTCTAATCAATAACATAAACAGTTTCAGCTTTACTTATTTCGTGAAAATTTTAACACCAACTGGTGGCACGGCGGTAAGCTTGAGGGATTATAACATCAAAGAATGATGGTTTGATACCTGCGGTGAGAAGATCACAGATAGCCCATTGTTCAGAGTTGTGGTTAATTCTAAACAAACAATTATCCTTCATCCTCAAGTCACCTGTTTATATAGGATATAGGCTTGTCCTCGTTTTAAGTAACTGTACTTTGATCACTGATGGTGTTATAAAATTTCAAAACACTGTTAGACTTTCATTAGTTGTTCCATTTCTCTTCAGTGTGTAGCACACAGTTTTTAACGATGATTTCCATCTTGAATTTTGTCAGTTCTCAATCTCCACTTTATTTGTCAATATGCGACAGAGAAATAAGCACAGTGAACTAGTGCATAACATTACCGCCTATTTCTTCAGAGAAACACTCAGACATAGCAAGATGTAACTTCAAAGTTTTTTTGTTTCTCAGCCTTCTCTTACTCTCCTTAGTCTGGGGAATACAAACTAATGGTCCGTGTAGCCATGTGAAATGCCTTTGAAATTTTATGAATCAGGATGTATAAGAATATACGTAAAGAGGTTTATAAATTATGCAGTTTTAATTTTGAAGTTACAGCATAACTCTCAACAAGAATCTGTTTTAAGGTTGGTAAAACAACAAATATTGCGACAAGTTTAAATGTCCATTATGTAAATGTAATAAAAAACTAAATCTACAGATTCGTTGAAAATTCAGCATAAAGAGTGCAATATGCAGATATTTTTGAATATGCAGTCGTTCTGAGACCAATAATCCGAAATATTTAGATGTTGAATTAACAGTTCTAAAGACAATTATATTAATAATAAGTAATCTTAACAAAATGAGAAAAGTAAGACATAGTAGAAATAGGAAGAGTCAAGAAACAATATTTTTGGAAAAACATTTATGAACTAGGACAAAGTAATCATAAACCAACAAATAAAGTTGAACGAAAACAAACTTGGTTACACGTGAGAAGAAATTTTAAAAAAGAATCTCGTGGCATTTCAGTCATAATCATAAAACCTGGAGCTGTTACAAACTTAAGTAGACATCTATAACACCTTATCTACAAATAAAACAAATAACACTATGTAACAAAATTTTACTTGTTCCTGGGTAAAATTGTTATTTTCCAATTGCTTATGCCTAAAGTAAATGGAAAAGACCTATTTTTCTTTTCAAACTTGTGACATGGGTAATGAAATTTTCAAATTTACCCATTTTTCACAACATTTCTGGTAGATTCGGTGCTGAGTAGCTGATAGAGAATTTTCTCGAACCTACAAGAATTTTCAAAAAACTTTCTAGAATGTTGTAGAACTTACGAGAATTTTCAAAAACCTTTTAGAATTTTCTAGAACTTTCCATAGTAATATATATACAGGGGCTCATCGCTCACCACTTCAGTTTGGTTCTAGTTGCCTTAGTGAATACATAGACCGATATTATTTTATCAGAAATGCCATCAAGAAGCTGCAAGAATTCTCCACACGCATTCTGCTATGTATGTGGCCAATTTATCAAGACAAGAGCGAAAAAGTACTCTGTGACAGCATCTGATAAAATGAGTGAAGCCTACAAGGTATATTTTGGTATGTCTGTCATGGATCAATACAAACCTTGGACACATCATTTTACCTGTAAGAAAAATCTAGAAGGTAAGGCGGACAATATTTGTTTGCTCAAATAGTAAGATTTTATATTATACAAATTTTAGACTTTTTAAAATTTAAATATCTTTTTTTTTAATTTCCAATAATATAGAAAAAATATCACATACAAAATATTTCGTATGAATCTCTCACACATTAGTTGTGGATGAAATAAATTTATTCTTCATGATAACAATTTTATTTTGCTCTTTTGCAGAATGGTTTAGAGGGGAAAAGAGAGTCATGAAGTTATTTCAAGAATTTGGCGTGAACCCACTGACCACTCAAGCAATTGCTACTTCTGCATGGTGAACCATTCCAAATGTATCTGCTATCATGTATACTGACCTTCTATCATCCATCGCCCCAGTTCCACGCTGCTCTGAGCTCCCTGTACCCACTCTGCCAGAGAGAAAGCAGCCATCCTCATAGGAGAGCAGCAAATCAGAAGAGGAGGTAGATGTTGAAGATCCAGATTACAATTTCAGAGGTTCAGCTGGTGAGAGAAACCTGTAGTACACAAACCAAGAAGGCCTCAATGACTTGATCAGATATCTTTGTCCAACAAAATCGAATGCCGAGCTTTTGACATATAGGCTCAACTAGTGTGATTTGTTAGATGAAAGTATGCAAGTCGCAAGTCAGAGGAAGCGTCACCGATATTTTTCAAGCTTCTTTACTCGTCAAGAAGAGCTCTGTTTCTGCTACAATGTATCCGGTCTCTGCGAGGCAATTGGAATTGCCTGTAACCCGAACTAGTAGCGCCTCTTCATTGATAGCTCATCCAGAAGTCTCAAAGCTGTGCTGCTCCATAACGGGAATAAGTTTCTGTCTCTTACCCTGGCTCATTAAGTGCACCTTAAATAGGAATACAACAGCGTCAAGACTTTGCTAAAAGCGTTGAAGTATTATGAGTATGGTTGGGAGATTAAGAGAGACTTCAAAATGGTGGCATTACTGATGGGTTTCCAAGGAAGCTTTACCAAGTTTCCCTGTTATCTTTGCCTTTGGGACAGCAGAGACACCGCAGCGAACTAAAACAGGAAGCACTGGCCACAACGGACCGAGTTCTTTGTGGGGAGGCACACCATCAAACTTGAGCGACTAGTGGACCTCCAAAAGGTGTTGTTCCCACTATTGCACATTAAATTGGGCCTTATGAAACAATTTGTCACAGCTCTTTATAAAGAGTCTGCAGCCTTCAAGTACCTTCGAGGCTTTTTTCCTAAGTTGACTGAGGCAAAGATCAAAGTGGTTTGAGGCTTCTTCGGCAATCACAAGGCCGAAAATTATGGGGAACTGGTTGAGGCTCTGGTGAAGAACTACGGCAAATTAAGCTGCAGAATTTCCCTGAAAGTCCATATCCTTAACGCTCATCTTGATAAATTCAAGGAGAACATGGGAGCATACACAGAAGAGCAAGACGAGCGCTTCCACTAAGATATACTGGACTTTGAACGCCGCTACCAAGGAGTGTATAATGAGAACATGATGGGAGACTGTTTGGGGACTGATACGTGAAAGTCGCAAATCTCGAAAAACTACTCACTTCTAAACATATTTGTATAACTTTAATATAAATACATGTAAATTTTCATTCATATGTTGTTTTATTCAGACCTCATGTGAATGAAAATGTGCAAATTTGCCCGATTTTTACATAGAAAATATGTTAATTTCTAAATTTCAATATCCAGATCACAAAAGCAAAGTTTGAAGGGAATGATGGTCATTTTCTGTACTTTTACAACATAAGCAATTAAAACTTACTATCCAGAAACAAAACTTGTGTCACATAGTGTTATCTTACTTGAGGTCTTGTAGGCTAAAATAATAATCTGTTATGTGTGTGTGTTTTCCTTTTAGGAAAACCAAATCAGGCTATCTGCTAAGTCAACCGAGAGGAATCGAAGCGCTGATTTTTGGCGTTGTAAATCCATAAACTTACCGCTCTACTAGTGGTGGATATTTATTACGATGAACAGAGTTAGAATATATTATAAACGAACTCCAATACTATAGTTACGATCGGAAAGAATAATCAAGTATACCATATCATGTTCGATAGCTCTGAATTTGACATTTAGAAGTAGTTAAAAGCTATACAAAATACATATACAACAGAGTTAACAATATATTTCATTAATATGAATTCATATATTTTTTTTTATCTAAAAATACCTTACGGATACTGGTGTAGTGATTATTTACAAAGGCAATATATTTTCTAAACAAATGCCAGATCAGCTCAAATTTTAATTAATTTGAATATAAGTAAATTAAAACTTTTTTCTATAATAATAAGATAATCAGAAAATTATTAAAATGACTTCTGCGTGTATCGTAAAAGAGACGTGAAACTAATAATTTTGAAGATAACTATTTGAATATTAATAAAATAAAGATAACGACTTTTTTTCTGATGTTGTTTAATCAAGTATCAAATTATCTGGATTGTTAAAAATGTTCAGCTTCCTCAGTTCAATGACTGTTGAGTCAGTCTATATAACATATCATTTTCCACTTTTTTTACACTTTCTCGTCAGAAATTAATTGGGAAACATTTAGAGTTATTGATCAAAAAATAGTTGAAATTATACTTTTGTGACACACAAACATTAGCTCTTAGTCAAAATTATCCATGTTATTAAAGCTTTCCATCCTCAGGAAATGGTGTTGTTATTTGAAAGACAGGATGGTGTGTCCAGTACAAACCTGTTTCACTAATATTTAACTTGGATCGAATTTATCAAATTTATGTTAACGTGAAAACGTTTACCGGTTAGCTTTGGATAAACAAACGTTTACAGTGAACTCCGACCATTTATTTCTCAGTCTACATCAAGTATGGCAGTTGTTTACCTCTATACTAAAGGATGGAATCATAAGATGGAAGTATATGATACTTCATCATTTTGTATATTGACGAGTGTGTGTTTAGGTATATGTTCTCTTATAGCAAAGCAACATTGGCCTATCTGCTGAGTCCACCGAGGGGAATCGAACCGCTGATTTTAATGTTGTAAATTCGTAGAATTACCGCTGTACTAGCAAGAGACGTATTTGATTATAAGACGTGTATGTGTTTTCCGGCATGACCAGGTAGGTTAAGGCGCTCCACTCGCAATCTGAGGGTCGCGGGTTCGAATTTCCGTCACACCAAACATGCTCGTCCTTTCAGCTGTAGGGGGATTATAATGGTACGGTCAATCCCACTATTCGTTCGTGTAGCTTTGTGCGAAATCCAAAAACAAATAAATGAAAATATTCTTAGAAATTTCTAAACATTATTCAGTGCTCAAGTAATAAAAATATTATTAATATTTTATACAAGTTTCATGCTGCCACTCGTAAGTCTGAAGGCTTGTATCGCTCTAAATTGCGCGAACTTCAAGACAAACAAATAAACATAAATGTTGATAGTCTCTCACTTCGCATTTCAATACTGTTTTTATATTCTGATGAACAATGGTTCTTCTAATACGATATATTGTAACATATGTAGCTAGGACCATATTGTCCAAGAATTAATACAATGACTTCTGTCGTCTTTATTGTTCAACAAAGCTGCTGAATTTCCAATCCAGTAGCTCCTCAGTGATGAAATTCAACTAGGGTTTAGCCTCATAATATTATTATGCTGGTAGAAGGAAGCCAAATGCAGTTACTTCTAAGTGAATAATTTAAAATCTAATATGACTTACTCCAATACTTTTCGGTGTCAGAATCTTCACTTCGTCATGGTGAACGAAGATCCAGTGGTTTAATCGATGTTAGGAAGGGGAAAATAATAACAAATTGAACATCCAGTGCAGTGGAAATATGCCACTAATAAAGTATGAAGAATCGATTCTGCTTTATAATAGAAATATGAATAACGTAAAGAAATAATAAGTTGTATCTACACATTTGTTTCAAACTATTATTTTAGGTTTAACTTCATAATGAACGCAGGTAATTTTGTTTAAATTTATTAGACCCTAATGCAACCATCTAGTTGTTTTTTGTTTGTTTTTTTTAGAAATATAATTATTTCAAAGTTTTTAACTTCTGGTTCAAACAACAACTTTGTATCAAGCAAACGAATTCTGTTCTTCAATAAACGTCAGACCAAACTTTTATTAAAGAGGATGTCATCTATTCTATTATCTTCGGATTCTTAAGTCGATTAACTTTGTTTTTTTGTCGTTACTCGAGAACGTAGTAACAAAATGTTGCATTTGTGGTAACATGTCTGTTATCCATACGCCAAAATAATATTTTATGAAACTTTCGTGCTGTTTTTGCAGTTTCTTACTTTGTTTGACTCTGTTTAAAATAGACAAAAATTATTGCTATGTCATATTTTATTATCAGGGTGATCTACATATTTCACGTATTACGTCTTCTGGTTCAAAATAAGTAGGCTATTTATAATACCCGTACAATCCTTCGTCACTTTAAAAATGTTAATTCTCAAAAGTTCTACTTCAGAAATATACCCGACTGTGGACTGACGATACTACACTGATGTAACATTAGAGTTATTTTTGTATAACTTCTCTTATGCGTCATTAATAATATGGATGCGTTTTTTTCACTATTCTAAACTTCTTTCATGGGTTATTTTATTGTTAGTGCATAGAAACATGGGAAACGTATGTATTCCTTGGAATGGAAAATAATGTATTTGTTTCTACTTATGTTATAAGAGTCGATTTTCTAGCATCTATTTTTATGTTCTGCAGGACGAATTATATAGAGAACATGATACATATAACGAGATTTTGTATCTTTCTTTCAATGATGATAACCTTAATTTTTATAAATACCCTTCGAAAAAAACTGTTCTGAATATGAAAGTTTATACTAGTATTTTATTGCTTCTCTCTTGTTTGAATTTCTGGAAGTAAAACACAATGATTTTCAAACGAGGCCCAAAACTCGAGAGCTTTCAAATATTTCGCTATTCTTCAGAATAATAAATGAATGTAATGATATATATATATATAAACAGCGGAAGTCGACGTCACATAAGCCGGTTGTTCGCTATGAGTTAGTCTTGAAAACTAGCCAATCATAACCTAAAGTTGTATATGTAAAAACGGCTAGAGTTGTTTGTGTCAGGTTTAGTTTGTGCCAAACGGTACATAAAATATTTTAAGTGTAATAACAGTTGTTAGAAATGTTAGCCAGTCTTTATGGAGATAAAATTAAAAACAAAAATAAAATAATGAAAAAAATGTTGTGGAAAAGAGAGAAAATAATAACGTGACACAATATATATAATAACGTTACACAATATATATAATAACGTGACACAATATATATAATAACGTTACACAATATATATAACAACGTTACACAATATATATAATAACGTTACACAATATATAATAACGTGATACAATATATATAATAACGTGATACAATATATATAATAACGTGACACAATATATATAATAACGTGATACAATATATATAATAACGTGATACAATATATATAATAACGTTACACAATATATATAATAACGCTACACAATATATATAATAACGTTACACAATATATATAACAACGTTACACAATATATATAATAACGTTACACAATATATAATAACGTGATACAATATATATAATAACGTTACACAATATATATAATAACGTTACACAATATATATAATAACGCTACACAATATATATAATAACGTTACACAATATATATAATAACGTGATACAATATATATAATAACGTTACACAATATATATAATAACGTTACACAATATATATAACAACGTTACACAATATATATAATAACGTGACACAATATATATAATAACGTGACACAATATATATAATAACGTGACACAATATATATAATAACGTGACACAATATATATAATAACGTGACACAATATATATAATAACGTGACACAATATATATAATAACGTTACACAATATATATAATAACGTTACACAATATATATAATAACGTTACACAATATATATAATAACGTTACACAATATATATAATAACGTTACACAATATATATAATAACGTGACACAATATATATAATAACGTATATAATACAATATATATAATAACGTTACACAATATATATAATAACGTTACACAATATATATAATAACGTGATACAATATATATAATAACGTGACACAATATATATAATAACGTGACACAATATATATAATAACGTTACACAATATATAATAACGTTACACAATATATATAATAACGTTACACAATATATAATAACGCTACACAATATATATAATAACGTGACACAATATATATAATAACGTTACACAATATATATAATAACGTGACACAATATATATAATAACGTGACACAATATATATAATAACGTGACACAATATATATGAAAGAATACAAACTATAAAAATTAAAACAAATTAAAGAAAGTTCAATTATGAATTTAGTTTTGACATGTTTTTATTCAGATACATCCAAAGGTCAACAATCCATGGATAGCAAATGACGTCATTTTCTGTTACAGTGTTTAACAGTGCTATTCAGTTAGCTTCTTTAATTTCCTTGTTTCTATTAGATGTAAAATGTTGCTCTGTACCCTTCAGTTTGATGTCTTCAAGCAGAGTTTGCCAAAATACCAAACAATTTTGCTCTCTGTTAGGCCCGGCAAGGTCAGGTGGTTAAGGCACTCCAGTGGTATTCCGAGCGTGGCGGATTTGAATCCCCGTCGCATCAAACATGTTCGCCCTTTCAGCCGTGGGGGCGTCATAATGTGACGCCCAATCCCACTATTTATTACTAAAAGAGTAGCCCAAGAGCTGGTGATGGGTGGTGATGATCAGATGTCTCACACTGCTAAATTAGGGACGGCTAGCGCAGATAGCCCTCGTGTAGCTTTGCAGGAAATTCAAAACAAACCAAACCCTCCGTGTCACCAAACATACATGATTGGTTTGGAAATAAGGAACTTGTCTTCAATACTACTTTATTATCTCAAAATATTGATTGCGACTATAATGTACATTATCCTACACTGACAACGTATTTTCAGAAGCTGATAATTTTAAACAATTGCCAATCTTGTCGAACAAACAAACAATTTTAGGAACGTCTGATGAACGATTGAACTGTCATACATAACTCGAGCGCTTTCAAAAGGTATATCTTTTTTCATTACGAGAAAACTGATAAATTAGGGTTAACTGTTTGATTGCTTTATTGATTCAGCATTAAATTAGAAGACTTATAACGCTAACACTAGAAACTAGGTTTCGATGCCGGTGGTGAGTACGCCACAGATAACCAACTGTGTATCTTTATGGCTAATAAAAGCAAACAAACTACTTTTCCAAAGCACTAGTAAATGGGGTTTTATTAACGTTTTTATAGATTTTTAAACCTACTTGTTTTTTATAGCACCATGAAAACAAATTCAGTTGAAGATCTATTGAGCTAAATCTCAATCAAATAAACTCAACTGCCTAACGTGTAAAGTGCTGAGGTTATATTTGCAAAGAAACTCCAAAGTTTTACAACTGTTTCCGGAGTATGTTAAAAAATATGTTATGGCAGGTAGAAAAACAACAACGTTTGTAGAAGGAAATTGATCAGAGTGGCATGTAGGAAATGATTCAGAAGAAATAAACTATAAACATTATATGTGAAGTGTAATCGACTATAAATAGATAAAATAAATAATAAAATTATTTCATATTTATGACAAAGCTACTAATGCTACCTGTCCGTATTTTGAACTTTAAACCAGGTGTGTAAACAACCAGTCAGCCATATCCTACATCAAGTTTCCACTGTATAACCTCCCTATAATTAGGGATGGTTGTGTTAACGCATGTAGTTGTGATGTAATATTGATAAAAAATGATAAAGATAAAACATTTCATTACAGCTCTTCTTCCTTTGTGTCTTTTATTTTAATCATTTATTCTTGAAATATTTACGTATGCATTACGTCACGGACTAATATTGACTAACTGCCTTCCCTCTTGTCTGTAAGGTTTAAGTGAAATTTACAGAAACAAATGTACGTATTATATCAGAATTCCCTGTTTATAAAGTTTAATCATAGGTAATAAATTTCTCACATATAACACATTGTATCCTTATGATATGAATTATGTAAATTGAAGATAAATAACAGTTTGTTTAGGAATTTCGCACAAAGCTACTCGAGGACTATCTGCGCTAGCCGTCCCTAATTTAGCAGTGTAAGACTAGAGGGAAGGCAGCTAGTCATCACCACCCACCGCCAACTCTTGGGCTACTCTTTTACCAACGAATAGTGGGATTGACCGTCACATTATACACCCCCCACGGCTGGGAGGGCGAGCATGTTTAGCGCGACGCGGGCGCGAACCCGCGACCCTCGGATTACGAGTCGCACGCCTTACGCGCTAGGCCATGCCAGGCCATAAATAACAGATAGCGCCAAGTTCCAATAATAAAAGTATATTGATGACAAAAGTTATTATACAATTAAACAAAGAAAAATATTTCTTTTGGCTGCAAAATTATAAGTTTTTAACAATACTTCATTTATGTAAGAAATATATATATATATATATAACACAATTTGTGCTGTTAATTAATTAATGCTATAATCTTTCTAAATTTCTGTTTTCTTATATCTAGTGCAAATCATTACATAATGAACCTCTTGCTTATATGATACTGGAAAAACGTTTTATTACGCAACGTGCAACCTCCATCTTCACGAAAATTTTATCCTGTGTGAATACAAATCTGTAATAATGGTTACGATTTTCCCTTTTCGTCTCCGTTTCTCGTCACGGAGAACTTTATTTGTCTCGATTCTCAGGGAGTAGATACGCCACATGAATACGCCACATGTAGTTCTAATGCACTGGCGCCATCAACTAGTAATTTTAATTATAAATCTAAGATATTCAAAACTTTTGCGCTTCTGTCTTGTCTCTCATTTTTATCAAAATTATGATGGTATGTTTGTGCGTTTGTTTTTTAAATTTCGCACTAACCTACATGAGTACTATCTGCGCTACCCATCTCTAATATAGTATGGAAGGCAGTTAGTCATTGCCACTTACCGCCAACTCTTTTACCAATGAACAGTACGATTGACGGTGGCATTATAACGCCCCTAAGGCTGTAAGAGCAAGTACGTTTGATATTATTGGAGTTCTAACCTGCAAATCTAATACTGCGAGTTGAGCGCCCTAACCACCTGGCCATACCGGGCCCAACGTTAAGGGATTGAGACAACGCACCCTCAGCTTAAATCTCGGAGAATGTTTTACGGTAACGCAAGGAGTCGAACCCAGCTCCGAAGTACAGAACTCTTACCACTTAAGCCAATAACAAACGAAAATATAACGCGAATAACAACCTATAAAATCGCAAGCCACTTGCTTTATCTTCAGTCAACAGCTACTAGTTTGAAAGCTATTCATTTACCTGAGTATTAAAAATGCTTAAAAACATTCGTCTTGGTAAATAAAGGTTAAGTGTCTTTATAAGCCAAAACGTGTTTAAGGCTAACAAATCGGCAAGTGTATGACTTTGTCATAATTATATACTTTCAAAACACCATTACTAGAAATCCACATTCAACAAAGTTAAATATTTAGTTTTACCGTATTGCACAAGAAGTTTGTAAAAATGTTAATAGAGCTATTATGCCTAGATAACTAATAATACCTTTTGCAATGTATTTTTCAATTTCATCTTCAGTTTTTACGTTATTTTCTTAAAGTATGTAAATGCATCGTGAGTATCGAGTGTGGCCAAGAAGTAATGTAACAAACAAACTGTTATTTGAAAGTTTCGAGTCCGAAATTTAACTTTCGACACACTCTTCACTCTCGTAAGTGAGTGCTTTGTAAAAGCAGCAGTTAATATTATTATTTGGTTAAAAGTAGCTTAGTAGGCGATGGTGTTGTTGACTTGTTGCCTTCCCTATAACTAGTATTTAAAAGTTCAATATCTGTCTAAATCTTTGGTGCGTCTAGTCTGCCTGTTATCCTGTGTGGCAAATCTTTTGTGTGGCTAGTCTGCCTGTTATCCTGTGATGTGTGGCATAATTAACCTAGAGGTTAAACATACTATATCAACACACGAAGAAACCTTCATTTTTCTCCTATGTGTCATTTATAAAACATGTTTGAATAAAATTTGTAAAATCTGAAAATTATTTCCATGAGCCTTGGAGACCCTGCTCTCTCATTTCATGTTTACATCAATCACTGAAAATAAGGCATTGAATGACCAATAACATTTTGTTTTAGTCCTCATGTAAAAATTAATCGTATATCATATTACGACTTTAATCTTGTTTCTATTCATATTTTTAATCCTAAATTACGTTTCCTTGCAATGTTACAGTCGAAAGAAATGGTTATGTGTCGAAGTAATCGTGTAAACAAATTCAATCTTCTGATTTTGATTGATATTTTAAAAGCGTCTGTTTGTTTGTTTTTTGAATTTCGCACAAAGCTCCTCGAGGGTTATCTGTGCTAGCTGTCCCTAAGTTAACAGTGTGAGACTAAAGGGAAGGCAACTAGTCATTACCACCCACCGCCAACTCTTGGACTACTCTTTTATCAACGAATAGTGGGATTTACCGTAACATTATAACGCCCCCACGGCTGAAAGGGCGAGCATGTTTGGCGCGACGGGAATGCGAACCCGTAACCCTCAGATTACGAGTCGAACGCCTTAACACGCTTGGCTATGTCGGGCCAAGTGCGTCTGTTTTACCCGCGAAACATTATGAAATCATCTGAAGTTTGGATAATTTATTAGATGAAGCCTTATGATGATTAGTTAGTCAGCAAAACCAACGTTAAAATATATGTGATTAATTGATAGTTATCCATTGTCTAACACATAAGTGAAACAAGAAAATACTATCTTATTGAAAACTTATTTTAATTAGCTTTATTGCTATTGGCTTAGTAGTAAGAAACATTCACTGCGTGGAAAATCAAAACTAATGCTCGGATTAACATTCTTCATAACTCATGACGTCTCATTTAGAAACCCCTACCAGTAAAATGTGCAACTAAATGCTTATTATTCATTATTTAATATGCAATCAGCAAACTCACTACCATTTCGTGTGGAAACACAGATAGAATTTCTAACTGATTTATGCTGATTTAATTACTAGAAAACTCATTAATTAAAACGGTCAAACTAATTAGTAAATAGATATAGCGAAGCTGCTTGATAAACCTTTCTTCATTTGGATAAACCATCTTTTAGTGTATCTCTTAACTATATTTGCTCCTGAAACAAAAATAGAACTAATTTCCTGACAATGATATAGCTAGCCACTGTATTAATTTTCATTTCTTGTTTTTCGTATTTCACATTCATTAGAGCTGTGTCATAAATGGGAGTTTATTATGGTAATTTCCAAAAAGGAAACTAATTTAGGAAGTTAGACGATATATCTTAAGGGTGCTAATGGCTAATTGATTAAGAAGAAATAATGGTTCTCTTTTATGATTTATTCAAATGATATTCAAAGTCTTGGATAGCCATAGATTGCGAGGTTTAATGCCCAAAACAAAAATTTTTCAAGTTTTGACATTTATTTAAAACTTTAAATAATTCCATATTAAATATTGTGGTTTGTACTGAAAACTTCATTGCTATATATAGTTCTCTCTGATAATTCCTTTGCTATGCAACACTTAACTTCTTCGTATAATATGAGTGGTTACAAATCCTTCATGGAAACTTTATTCTTACCAACGCAAGACGACTCACGCACACCACAACTATACGACATCCCTGTGTATTTGGTAAATAAATAGCGTAGACATTTTCTAAATATGTAACATCAGCCGGCTCTTTTTTCAAAAGACTCTTTTAACTTTAAATATATTCTTAATCAACTAAACCATAAAGCCTTGATGGCCAGTTTTGATGTGATCTCCCTCTTTACAGAAGTCCCAACAACAGAAGCCTGCAAGATAGCTTTAGAACATTATATCCAGGACCCCAATCCATTGATACACATCCCCAGCAACCAATTAGCAATGCTTATAGAATTCACTACCACCAAAACTAACTTTATGTTCAGTAACCAAAACTACTTGCAAATAAATGGCCTAAGTATGGGAAATCCCATATCACCAGTTCTAGCCAACATTTTTATGACACAGATTGAATCTCAAGCAGTCAGTTCAGCCTTACATCCACCACTATACTGGTACAGGTATGTTGATGATAGAGTTGCTGGATTCACATCTACAGAACACACACTTAGTTTGTACGATCACGTTAATTCGATACACCCGAACATTAAGTTCACCTGTGAACAGGAAAAAAACTAACCAAATAGTGTTTCTCAACCTCAAGATCACTAGAACTGATACACAATTCAAAACATAAATCCACAGAAAAATCACCCATACTGGATTATACATTCCATGAAACAAAACAAAAACTCAACATATTAAGAAACCAAATCAACACAGTCACAAAACTATGTTCACCAGATAAAATTAACGACGAAATCAACAAAATAAAACAACACTTCATGAACATTAACAAATTTCCTCAAAAAACAGTCGAAAAAAATTCTACTCACAAACCTAGATGAACAACAAACTACAAAACTTAAACTGCTACATATACATACCATATAGTCCTGATATCAGGGAAACAATGACCAACATTTGGAAGAAAACTTATAACAAAACACAACATTCCAGTAAATACCAAAATTATTCAGAAACCAGATACAAAACTAAAGTTTATATAATGTAAAAAATACACTGACAAACACAACACCAACATTATTTATAAAATGTAATGCAACAACTGCCACGACTTCTATATTGCAAAACAAGCAGAGAAATGGAAACCAGTTTCAAAGAACAAAAACACACCTTCATACATTTTAACACTGCAAATCAAATAAACACAACATAACCAGAGAAAACACCCAGATACTTAGTAGGGAAACAAATATAAACAAACGCAAAATCAAAGAAGCCCTACTTATACAACAAGTAAAACCAAAATTAAACCAATATAAAGAAACACCTTTATACCTATACTAATTAATAACCTAACACCTAACTGCAACGTCCCCTACAATCCCGCATCCGTTTATACTCTCGTCCCTAAGACGTGCTCGGCAACGGTCCGTTACAAACTTACTTTGTTAACGTTGTTCTCTACTTTATTCTAATAAAAGTTTTAATATCCATACCAGCCGTCTTGAGATACAAGATTTCTCATGAAATCAAACGAATCTCAAATTACCACTTGTTAGAGCAATTGTTTAAAATAAGTCGTTATGCTTAACAGTCAAATAAAAACTTTAAAACCTGGTTAAGTAAGATTGGCATCGAACAGTTTTTTTTCCAACAAGTGGTCACCTTGAAAGGACAATATTGACAGAGAAACAACATAGAGATCTGTGATTAGAGTGAAGACCAAAAAGTTTGGATCTGTTATGTCACTTTGTTTATATTGTGGCGCATATAGAACGACATTAATTTGACCTGATCCTAAAAAATATATGTTCGTTTGTTTTTTAATTTCGCACAAAGCTACTCGAGGTGTTTTTTTTTCTTATAGCAAAGCCACATAGGGCTATCTAGTCAGCCCACCGAGGGGAATCGAACCCCTGATTTTAGCGTTGTAAATCCGGAGACATACCGCTGGCTACTCGAGGACTATCTGTGCTAGCCGTCCCTAATTTAGCAGTGTAAGACTAGAGGGAAGGCAGCTAGTCATCACCACACACCGCCAACTCTTGGGCTACTCTTTTACCAACGAATAATGGGAGTGACTGTAACATTATAACGCCCCCACGGCTGGGAGGGCGAGCATGTTTGGCGCGACGGGGATGCGAACCCGCGACCCTCAGATTACGAATCGCACGCCTTACCTAAAAAAAAATAAAGAAATCCTTATTAAAGCCACAAGTACAAAGTAGCAGATTTAAGTGATTCAGAAAATTACCAACAAGTTTTGTAACAGTTTGGCATTATGAATCATAGCTGAAAGTTTTGTTTGCATTTCTAACCTACGTTTTAGGAACTCTCACATGCAAACGGAATGCATAACAGCTGGGACTAATGGACTTACCTCCCTCGTGTAAACCTTCTATATAGGAACTATAAAATGTACCGTTAAACAAAAGCCCTAAGACATTAAGGTACGGATTTTAAGACGCTTTTAAATAAAGTAGACGATTAGTGGACTCACATTTATTATTTGCTGATTAGGTTTCTATGCAAACGTTAACTTATAGAAGTGTTATAAGCATAAACTTCATCCGAACATTTGATTTTAAATAATTAAACTTTTTTGCTGCAAAACATTAAAAGATTCCCTGTTAATTAACAAGAATCAGCTCAGTAAAAGAAAAAGGTAACAGACGTGAGAGAATACAAGTTTGATATTACTTCAAGGATTTTTTCCCGTTTCTTAATAATAAAGATTCTTCATTTAATTTAAATATATCGTCTCTTTGTTTTTAGAATTTCGCGCAAAGCTACTCGAGGGCTATCTGCGCTAGCCGTCCCTAATTTAGCAGTGTAAGACTAGAGGAAAGGCAGCTAGTCATCACCACCCACCGTCAACTCTTGGGCTACTCTTTTACCAACGAATAGTGGGATTGATCGTCACATTATAAGGCCCCCACGGCTGAAAGGGCGAGCATGTTTGGCGCGACGGGGATGCGAACCCGCGACCCTCAGATTACGAGTCGCACGCCTTAACACGCTTGGCCATGTCGGGCCCGCAGAAACGAGACGCGAACGTCAAACACTCAGACCCATAGACAGGAATGTTAAATTGAGAGTAAATATGACACTAGGATTCTCGACTATTATAAACAAAAGGGAATCCTCAATAACCTCGGCACTTGAAATTATTTTAGGCAAGACTGGAGTAGATTAATCTATGCCACTTTTTTTCTTTTTATTAGCTCCTTTTTGTTTTCGCCAAAAGAAAAAGGGGAAACGGTCAGAGGGTACTCTAGCTAACAAAAGAAAAAGGGAAAACGGTCGGAGGGTACTCTAGCTAACAAAATAAAAAGGCAAAACGGTCGGAGGGTACTCTAGCTAACAAAAGAAAAGGGCAAAACGGTCGGAGGGTACTCCAGCTAACAAAAGAAAAAGGCGAAACGGTCTTGTACATTTATTTACTCTAATCCTTCCTGAAAGAATTAAGCAGCTCGGCTACTGAGGATTCCCTCTTGTTTTAATAATATTTTTGGAAGTCGTAACAGTTTTTACAATTTGAAATTTGAATATTTAAGTTTCTGCATTTCTATGTTTACTAAAAATAGTGAAAATCATTTTGGTTACATTGTTGTACACATTTCTGAAAAAAAAATATTTTTGTATCGCAAATTAATGAAAATCAGATTAGAGTCTTCTAAACTTTTAGTTTTATGATTAATAATAAATACTGTGCGAAGTAAGGGTAAAATGTAATTATAATAACAAAGCCACACTTCAATCATCACAGGTTTAATGCCAAAATATTGAGATTCTTAATTGTTTGCGTAGACGACAACGTCACTCGACTTTGATAAATGAAGATGTATTGTAGCCGCGTATAATTTTGCTAACTTTTATTCTAAGCAAATGATTCGAAGTTAAGAGTGTGTTTAAAATAAAAAGACTGTCAATGTTACATTTCAAATAAAGATACGTTTTTAGTCTCCTATGGGCCCCGCATGGCCAGGTGGGTTGAAGTGTTCGACTCGTAATCTGAGGGTCACGGGTTCGAATCTCCGTTGCACCAAACATGCTCGCCCCTTTAGCCATGTAAACGTTATAATGTGACGGTCAATCCCACTATTCGTTGGTAAAAGAGTAGCCCAACAGTTGGCAGCGGACGTTGATGAGTCCTCCCTCTAGTCATACACTGCTAAATTAGGGACGGCTTGCGCAGAATGCTCCCTTGTAGCTTTGCTCGAAATTAGATAAGAAATAAACAAACACTTCATACTAGACTACATTTAAGACCAAGTATGGCCAGGTGGGTTAAAGCGTTCGATTCATAATCTGAGGTTCGGGTTCGAATCCCTGTCTCACCAAACATGCGCGCCCTTTCAGCCATGAGAGCGTTATAAAATGACGATCAATCCCATTATTCGTTGGTAAAAGAGTAGCTCAAGAGTTGGTGATGGGTGGTGATGACTAGCTGCTTTCCTTCTAGTCTTTCACTGCTAAATTAGGGACTGCTAGAGCAGATAGCCCTTGTGTAGCTTTGCGCGAACTTCAGAAAACAAAACAAATAAACTAGTCTCGTGTGTTAGTTTATTGGAAAGTTAATTAGAATTTAAAAGCTTTTCTTCCACGAAATGTATTAATTAAAGTGTAGGCTATATTGCAACTTAAAACATTCATGAATATGTTACGATTTTAGTAAACAGGTCATGTTCTGATTATTATATATTTTTTATTTTCATTTCTTTGAATAATTAATGTTTAAAATTATACTTTTCATGCTTTTTGACTTTCAGTCTTAGGTTTGTTTTGGACTATAACGAAGACAAAAAAATAAACGGGTTGTTTAAACGTAATATCACATTCCTTGTTTAATAATAGGTAATTCTTTTTATTATTAATTTTATCGGAAAGGATTTGCGAGTTTGTAACACATCACCGTTTTGATATCGTGCATGGTGTTTGAAATGAATTACAACAAAAGATTTGGAAGAACATTCCGAATTAGAGAAAACAAATAAATACAGTATTGTATACAACCATAACTTTTTAAGCCATAAACAAAAGACATTAAAATTAAACAAAATACGCTGCATGTGTTTAAGAGTTTGGGATTTGCTGTTTTTAACTCAGTCCTTCCTCATGATTGCGTTTATTTATTTCGCTTCGTTAGGATGTAATTATTTAATTTCAGTAATGTGTATATATATATATATCTGTATATATTCAGCTTGCATTTAAATCATAGCAGATAAGCCAATACTTCTCACTAGGCCCGGCATGGCCAAGCGCGTTAAGGCGTGCGAATCGTAAATCTGAGGGTCGCAGGTTCGCATCCCCGTCGCGCCAAACATGCTCGCCCTTTCATTCATGGGGGCGTTATAATGTGACGGTCAATCCCACTATTCGTTGGTTAAAGAGTAGCCCAAGAGTTGGCGGTGGGTGGTGATGACTAGCTGCCTTCCCTCTAGTCTTACACTGCTAAATTAGCGACGGCTAGCACAGATAGCCCTCGAGTAGTCTTTGTGCGAAATTCAAAAACAAACAAACAAACTTCTCACTGTTTATACCATGCTGTACACGAGGGTTTAGATAACAGTATGACACTGTTTTATGTTATTATAACATAAGCTCTGTAATCCTATTGTTTGCTTCAAGTTTTATAATTGGTTATAGTTTTTATTTCTAGACTAAAATATTTGAATTTTATCTGTTATGAAATGAAAAAAGTTAAAGTTTCTTCTAAGAGAAGCAAACATAACAACAACCGTCACACACACACACAAACAACAACATTGAAATGTTATCCTATTATCAAGTATACGAACCTAAAGTTTGATAAAACTAAACATAAGTCGATCCGGATGAAAGAACATTTGCCTTATTTCTTGTCAAGATAACACCATACAGTTTTAAAGTAGGTACGACGCACATTAAATTTGAAGTTGTTAGTACGACAGAATCACTTTTAGTCTCTCTGAGAATCCTTAACACAGATTTTGTTTTCATTACTTCAGATGAAATATAGCATATTTTGACAGTAGCGTTGTTTGACTAGTCATGCGTAGCAGCTTCAATGTGGACACACTGCTCTTTCTTTCGGATTATGAGATCTTAACTTCTTTGTCATTGCGATTTCGTGCATGACCGCAGTTTGTAAATGTAACACGTCTAACAACCAGCTTAACTCACATACGAAACGAACTTTTAACATGATCACAGATATGTATATATACATGTAAAGTATTTACCACATCATCGAAGTGATACTATCAACCCTTCACAAAATCAATCATTTTTAGTCTAAAATTAGACAATATATTTCCAAAGTTTTATCAAAATATTCAAAGCAATTCAGTATTTTAA
This sequence comes from Tachypleus tridentatus, assembly GCF_004210375.1. Lineage (NCBI taxonomy): Eukaryota > Metazoa > Arthropoda > Merostomata > Xiphosura > Limulidae > Tachypleus > Tachypleus tridentatus. The sequence goes on from NC_134836.1 coordinate 52,942,002, forward strand.
AGACGACAAGCATAACACAGGACAGTTAAAAATAGTCAGAGCGATTAAGTAATTTAATATCAAAGAACACAAAAAGTTTGTTTGTTTGTTTGGAATTTCGCGCAAAGCTACTCAAGGGCTATCTGCGCTAGCCAACCCTAATTTAGCAGTGTAAGACTAAAAGGAAGGCAGCTAGTAATCACTATCCACCTCCAACTCTTGGGTTACTCTTTTACCAACGAATAATGGGATTGAACGTCACATTATAACGACCCCACAGCTGAAATGGCAAACATGTTTGGTGCGATGGGGATTCGAACCCGCGACCCGCGGGTGACGAGTCGAACGCCTTAACCCACCTCGCCATGCCTAATACCAAAAGTATGTTATTAATAAAAAATAACAGAAACTTGTCTGTAGCGCAGAGAAAAAAAGACAAACTAACAATAATTACAATACTTAATATTTATCAATAGACCAGCAAATAATACAATAAAATAAAACCATTAGTTTTGTTGTTTGGAATCTAAGGAAAACGCTACACAAGGGGTTTGCTATCTGTGCTCTGCCCACCGCGGGTATTGAAACTCGGTTTCTAGCAGAATAAGTTCGCAGGCATACCGCTGTGCTTCTGGGGTCGAACCATTAAGAAGACCAGTGATTAAAACAATTAAAGCTAAGAGACGTATTGCAGAAACTGAAGTATCAGTACAAAAATTTTAGCAAGAGACTGAGAGAAGAGGATAATTTTAAGTAAAGATATTAGGAGGTGGCAAAAGAACAGACAAAATTTCAAGTAAATATATAAAAAATATTAGAACATCCAGGAAAAAAGTGAATAAAAGATAAACGTTACAAAATACGCAGTGGAACCGATCAGAAAAGGCATCAAAGACCATCGTGTACATGCTAGAGACAGTAATATTAATATTACTACAACCGCCCTCTACTGGCTATAATTATACTTATTGGATTAATAAATAATTTTTACTCTCAAACGAAGATCAGCTTGTTTCGTTGTACAACACAGCTGTCTTAACATATCGGTATATTTTTACTTATTTAACCAATTAAAATAATCACATCAAATTTTACCTGCATTGTACCAGACAAAAACAAGTAACATGTAGTGGTTGGTAATAAAATACCAGGTGTTGCTTGTCCTAGTGGTTGGTATGGTTGAACTGTGAATTCTATGGATCCATTATTCGAGTCCCATTGTGGCAAAAGCCCTTTAAATCCGTGGGTGCACCATAAATGTATCCGTTAAATTCTACAATTACACAATTCGATGAGGCAAAGGTGACTCAAGGATTCGCGGCGATAGCTAATGACTATCTACCATTTTATTTCAGCCTACTGATTCAGAATGAAGGATAACTAAAACAAATGGCTCTTTTGTAGCCTTGCGCGAATATCCAATACAAAACAAACAAATATAAAATTATAGCCTCCATTATTACCGACGAAAATCACCTTGTCAGAAAATGAATCTGGCATAAGTGGAGACTATCTTGTTTTGTTTTGTTTTCAAATATTAACTATCGGCCTCTCATCTTATAACAACGTTAGAAAAACAACTGACTTGAGTGAAAAAAGCTCACATATCCGATATTTGAACTTTTCTAAAACGCCGTGGAAAACTTTATCTAACGCTACTGATTCATCTGCTTTTAAACTATTAATTTTTGTACTAAACAGAATGGTATTGTATCCACGTGACTCAGGTAAATTTTAACATTTCCCACAGAATGACCAGAAACAAGAATACTGTTAATACCCTTTCTCCTAAAGCCAGAAGAGAGAGAATTTTTAAAAGCTTAGCCATTTCATAATATCTAACAATAACTTTGCCATCACTACCATTAAAGGGGTCAATATTCACCTTGAAACTTTTAACATTGTCAGCCACCTGTTTTTCAAAAGATCCTTTGTATTTCTTTTTTTAAAAAAAACAACAACAAATTTCCATAATCCTTATGTCTTCCATTCCATGGTCAACTTGAATTTCTTAAATTTATGGAAACTATTCCTGATTTTCTTAATGTCTAATTTAAACCAATTACGTTTGACCTTTTACCTATTACCGTATTCCTCGTTTTTAGGAAAATGCTTGTATGTAATTAAAAGGAATATAAATGTTTCCCACATATGTCTTACGTCACTATATAACTCATTATTACGATGTATTAATAATTAATACTGTACCACGATCTTAATATTGGCATTTTGGTATTTGTTAATTAAATTTAAATTATGTTACCTCAACGTACAACAAAACATCAAAAACGGATTTATCATTCTTTCACAAAAGTTTCCATTCTTTACTTTTCCAAACGAACCTTCATTGGTGGTTGGAAGTAGATTTAAAATGATATCATCATTGGTTGGTTTTCTAATTATTTGTTATATAATTATTTTTGAATTTCGTGCTAAGCTACACGAAGACTATCTGCGCTAGCTGTCCCTAATTTAGCAGTGTAAGACTATAGGAAGGCAACTAGTCATCACCACCCACCGACAATTCTTGGCTACTCTTTTACCAATGAATAATGGGATTGATCACACATTATAACGTCTTCACGACTGAAATGGCGAGTGTTTGGTGTGACAAGAATTCGAACCCGTGATCCTCAGATTTCGAGTCGAGCGCTCTAGCCACCTGGCCATGCTAGGCCGTTGGTATATAAAACTATCACAAATCAATTCATTAAATTTATCTCTGTGGTTTTTTCACCAATCAATGTATTTAAAAAAAGCCTCTATTTATTTGTGTATCAGTTTTAATATCAGTAACAATCCTAATATCATTATACAACTTTTAAGTTAATCTCTCTTTATCACCAGATGACGTATAATCATTTCCAATTGAACATTTAATATCCTCGAAACCAATAACAAGTATACATTCGTTTTATTGATTACCTGCTAAACCTAATACTTTCGTCACGATAGAGATTCAGGTTTAAAGAATCGAGATTCTCTGAAATTAAAGAATTTCCCGTCGACCAGTTTGTGGTGTAAGAGATATATGTAAAGTTCCGTACAAAAAAAATAATTAGGACCAAAAGATCCAATGCTAAGAATATGTTCATTCAAACTGTTTGCGGGTTCGAATCCCCGTCATACCAAACATGCTCGCTTTTTCAGCTGTGGGAAGTTATAATGTGTCGGTCAATCCCACTATTCGTTGGTAAACGAGTAGCCCAAAAGTTGGCAGTGGGTGGTGATGACTACTTGCCTTTTCTCTAGTCTTACACTGCTAATTTCTGGATGGCTAACGCAGATAACCCTCGTGTAGCTTTGCGCGAAATTCAAAATAAGCCAAACAAACCAGAACTTTTGAAAGAGCCACAAGTCTGTTTTTGTTTCTATATTTCTGAAGGAGTAGCCTATACTTATTAAACCTATACTTATTAACTTATTTCTAACCTAAAACTTACAACAGATTTTGCTTCTACGGGCTCTAAAATAAAGATAATATTCGTTGCTACCAGCAACTGAACTGCCAATACGTTCTATAGTATCCTGTATGTTAGCACCTGATAAGTAAATTCTTTATATTGTCTTTCTATGGTTTCCATCACAAATGACAGGCTGTTGCATACAAAATGTCGGATTCTTATGTGCAAACTTGAAGCTCGATTTTTAGTAGTTAAAAGAGAAGTATTACTCTAATATGTTCAAAATAACATAATATTATATTGTCTGGTTCATTTCAAGCTCACTCTATATTTCTTATTTTAGAAACTAAACCACACTTATATCGACTTTTGTCACTATACGTAAAAATTGATATTTGTGTAATTTTCTTGTAACGACTTCAAGCTTGATCACAATGAGATGACAACAGCTCGTAATATAAATCACGCATTTGGTGATGGCACAGCTAACGAGCGCACAACACAGCGTTGATTTACAAGATTTCGCTGTGGTGACACAAGTATGGTAAATGAGCCTCGAGGGCCGCCCTCAGACAGTCATTAATGAGGAATATTTGAAGGTATTAGTTAAATCAGATACCTACCAAACCGTGAGAGAACTTGCCGATGATCTTAATGTTCATTATTCAACAGTTTAGCAACATCTTAATGGAATTGGTAAAGTGAAAAACTCGATAAATGTGTATCTCACGAATTTACTGAAAACCATCAAACAAGACGAGTTGAAGTTTGATCCTTACTATTACTTGTAACAGAAACGAACCGTTTCTCCACAGAGTTATCACCTCTGATAAAAAAATTTATTCTTTACAACAATTACGAAGATTCGGAAGGCGGCTTCACTATGTAGAAGCACTAAAACCAGTTCTTCACACAAGGAAGCTTAAGGTTAGTGTTTGATGGTCGTCAACATGTGTGGTTTGTTATTCGTCCTTAAACGTAAAATATACAATCACAGCAGAGAAATATTGTTGTGAACTTGAAATTATCCATCAAAAGTTGTCACGAGAACCCAGCAATGGTCAATCTCAGTGGATCCATACTGCTTCATGACAATGCTCGACAACTTGTCTCACGCTTTACTGTCCAAAAACGAAACGAACATTAGTATGAAACTTTACATAATCTATCATATTCACCAGATATCTTGCCCTACAAATTATCACTTTTTAAATATTTGTATTTATTTTAAAGGAACAAAAGACGTTTGCAAACCCAGACTTCATTGTATCAAAGGACGTTCAGTTCTTTTAAGATGGCATCTAAAAGCTTGCAACTCATTGGAAGAAGTTTATTGGGTCGAAAAAAGCTTTTTTACTAAACAAATTAAACATAAAAAAGATGTACTTGTTTCACATTTTCCTTTAAAAATTGACATTTCATGTGCAACAGCCTGATAAATTATTGAGAAAGTGTTAGCTTATTAACCCTAAAAATTAGAGGACTACTGGTGACAAAAAAGCTTATTTCAGGCTTATTTCACGCTTTCTTTGTCCAAAAACGAAACGAACTTCAGTATGAAACTTTACCTCATACACCATATTCACCAAATCTTTTCCCCTACAGATTATCGCTTTTTTAAACATTTGTATACATTTAAAAAAGAGATAAAACAATTGCAAACCAAAGGTCA
>NC_134836.1:52947556-52988055 GCF_004210375.1 Tachypleus tridentatus
AATTTAGTTTGATGGTCGCAGGTTCGAACCCCGTCACACCAAACAGGCTCGCCATTTCAGCCGTGAGGGTGTTATAACATTACGTTAAATCCCACTATTCGTTGGTAAAAAGTAGCCCAACAGTTGGCGGTGGGTAGTGATGACTACCTGCTTTGCCTCTAGTCTTACACTGCTAAATTAGGGACGGCTAGCGCATATAACTCTCGTGTAGGTTTACGAGAAATTCAAAACAAACCAAACCGAACTAATTTAGTTTGATCATGCTGTTTGCTGAACCTTTTCGTATCCCGTTTTGTAATTATGTATTCACAAAATAATGTATAACCTCTCACCATGATTTTCTGGAAACTAAGATAATTAGTTTTTACACGAGGAAGCTATGAAGGGTGTGTGGAGACATAGATAGACAAGGGAGAGAGAGAATGCGTGTAACACTTATAATGATGAATCGCCTAGTATCTCAGAACGGCTGGTATGGGTATTAATTACCACTTAACTGATAAACAGAGAAGAGCGTTTCGACCTTCCGAGGTCATCTTCAGGTTAACTAATTCAGGTTAAAGTTGTTATCTGCTTATCAGTAAAAGTGTTAACACCCATACCACCCGTTCTGATATACATTTTTATTTCACTAGGGTTTCTCATCATTAAGAATAATTGCCTTATGAAGAACTTTGGAACTGCGCTTTCTTTTAATAAATAGTTAAGAATTACATATATTAGGAACCCTCGGGCTGTGGCCCATATTTACGGAGTTTCTGTAATTAAAATTCAATGCCTGAACTACTATTTTACACTTTTTTTTGTCTAATGATCTTTCTCGCTATGTTGTATATTTAATATCTTTGAACAAGTCACGAACAGTAATTAGCAGAGGTTAGATTTACATGATCTAATATAAATCGATGCCAAGTTTACGATTCGTTTCCGGGGAATCCTCTTTAAAGTGTTTTCGCTAAATATTTTTCTCTGAGGGTTTGGGTGAAAAGGGGCCCATGATATTTGTTAGAAGTCGGTGAGTCTAGTAGTTTAGGAAAAGGAGTTTTAGAGATATTCGAGGATCCCTAAGGGGTTGGACGAAAGGCAAACTTTAGGAGCGAGACGATTTATTTCAGTCGACTGAAAAATGAATGTTAATATAAAAATAGAAAACTATATGGTCCGTCATGGCTAAGTGGTTAAAACACTCGACTTGAAATATGAGGGTTGCGGGTTTGAATCCCTGTCACATCAAACATGCTCGCTCTTTCAGCCGTGAGGACGTTAAAATGTGACCGTCAATCCCATTATTCGTTGGTAAAAAAGTAGCCCAAGAGTTGGCGGTGGGTGGTGATGACTAGCTGCCTTTCCTATTGTCTTACACTCCTAAATTAGGGACGGCTAGAGCAGTTAAAAAAAATAGTACTATGGGAAATGAAAATCTTGAAATTCAAGTATGTATTACACAGTTTTAAAATATTTTGTTTCAGGGTTTCTTCTCTGTCATATACAATTAATCAGAACAAATAATAAATAAATACATCTACAATATCTGAGTACTTGATTATTTAAAGTTTATATTTACATTAAAATGAAAGTGTTGTCTTGTATTCATTTCTGTAAAAATAAAAAAGGGAAAATTGCAGTATAAGAGATAATATAATATCATAGTTTCAGTTAAATCGGTAACCGCATTTTCTGTTTTATACAGCCGCTCATTTCACACAATTTTCGGCGGATGGTCTCGAGTTCCCCCTGCGATATAACTCTAAATTGCAGATATGGTGATCAGGGATCGAATTCTTCCAAAGTAAGGAAATATTTCCCTCACTTTAAGCTGTAACTGCGTTATAAGCAATCTTTAAGCGCGGATGATGGGTGGTAGGGCACTGATGACACGCTATCTTTGCTTTGATTTTTAAATCAAAATTAGAATAAGCGGTAGACATTCGGAATAGTTTTCCTATATGTACGAACTATAAATACAAGCTGTTATTGAAATTCAACCAATACGGAAACAAGAACCTAATTTGATTCTTTGCCTGTGGTTATCTGAAGATTCTTTTGTTTTGAATTTCGCACAAAGATACACAAGGGCTATCTGAGCTATCTGTCCCAAATTTAACAATGTAAGACTAGAGGGAAGGCAACTCTTGAGCTACTTTTTTACCAACGAATAGAGGAATTGACCGTCACTTTATAACACCCCCACGACTGAAAGGGCGATCGTGTTTGGTGCAATGGGGGATTCGAACCCACGACCCTCAAATTACGAGTCGAGTGTCTTAACCACCTGGTAATGCTGAGTCTTCTGGAGAATGAATTATCTTAATGTTGCATAGATAAAACTCCCAAATTTTAGCATTATAAGCTCTTAAAATTATCACTAAGCAAACGGGATACTTGGGCAATTAGTAACAGATGAGGAATACTATGAACTTGTAGAAGTAAGAAAGAGTGACAGAGCGAAAAACATAAAAAAACAACTATGACGAAGAATGTAAATACGTCATATCATTACATCTCAATTTTATATTCCTTATAATAACATGAGTTAAATAAATATTAATATCAGCGACACCGCAGGGATTGTGTTAATAAGTTTAAAGGCCAAAAAAAATCTACATTTTTGTGCAGAAAAAGGTGAAAAGTCCTCAAGTGAAAACGCATACAATTTTTTTTTTTGTGACAAATAAACTTACAGTTCCAGCGTATCAGAAGAGGGTGAAAAAACTAATTAACTTTTATTGTGTCGTAAAATATTTTGCCAGATGTTGATATCCGTTGATGTATAACAACGCTTTCATCTGTTTGCATTTATTTATTTCAATATATATTCTAGTCCCTCAAATAGCTGGCTAAGTGCGATAAGAAATATACAGTATATATAGTGCTCTCCAACGTGACCTTTTGAAAATTAATCGTGTTATTAATTTTAAGTTTGGTTGTTTGCATATTAAGCACTTATACTCAGAGATATCTGAATATCTAATCGTAATATTACTAAAATTACTTATTTTTTAATAATATATTCAGGACTTTATTAAACGTAACATACTCTGTCTTTTTTTTTATTAATTTAGTAATTTGTTGTTTGGAATGAAGCACAAAGCTACACAATGGGCTATCTGTACACTGCCCACCACGGGTATCGAAACCCGGTTTCTAGCGTTGTAAGTCCGCATACATACCGTTGAGCCACTGGGGGGCTAATTCAATTTTTTGTTTGTTTGTTTGTTTTGGAATTTCGCACAAAGCTACTGAGGGCTATCTGTGCTAGCCGTCCCTAATTTAGCAGTGTAAGACTAGAGGGAAGGCAGCTAGTCATCACCACACATCGCCAACTTTGGCTACTCTTTACCACCGAACAGTGGGATTGACCGTGAAATTATAACGCCCCCACGGCTGAAAGGGCGAGCATGTTTGGTGCGACCGGGATGCGAACCCGCGACCTTCAGATTACGAATCGCTCGCCTTAACACGCTTGGCCATGCCGGGCCGGCTAATTCAGTAATTTACCGTTACGGTTGGAGAATTTTAACGTTGAAAACTGGGTTTCGATACTCGCAGTCTGGCACAATACAGATACCTTGTTGCGTAGCTTGAGCTTAGTAACAAAACAAACTTATGTATTTATCCTAAAACAGATTTTTGTTTAAATATTTTGACATATACGGCTTGTTATATATTCCAATAGAGACAAAAAGAGAACCTTCAATACCTGCGCATTTCAAATTCTTTTAGACAGGATTAGAGTACATAAATATATCGGATTTTTGTAATTAGCTATATTTTTGTGCGCCAGTAATACGAAATGTGGGACACACGTACGCCTGGGATTCGATTTTATTACTCTACCGTCTACCCTCAAATTAAATTCTTTTACGACGGATTAGAGTAAATTAATCTTTGAGACTCTGGACGTGCTGGAATAATCAATCTAAAGGGTTTGACCTCCTAGGAAGAAAACTGTAATTTGATCTCAAATCGGTCAAGAGACGACAGAAGTATGAGCCAAAGGTTTGGACTCGAACTTAGAGCCGCTCTATGAAACGTTAACAAAATTCGGAGATAACACACACAAGGCCCGGCATGGCTAAGTATGTTATTACCAATATTCGTTGGTAAAAAAGTTGCCCAAGAGTTGGCGGTGGGTTGTGATGACTAGCTGCCTTCCCTCTAGTCTTACATTGTTAAATTATGGACGGTTAGAGCAGATAGTCCTCGAGTAGCTTTGCGCGAACTTCGAAACAAACTCACCTTTCCCTTGAAGATATAGGCTATTTCTCTCTATAATCTCAGCCTCTGATCAACCTCTGCTACTAAAGCTAGATCAATATTTTTGATTAAAGAAAAACGAAACAGACTTTCCATCAAAGAGTGGAAATAAATCACTGTTATGGAGGAAAGGTTTCTTACACACACAAAAAAAATATATATAAAAATGTAAAAACGAGGAAAATATTTCGATACCAACACTTTAATAAAACTGTGTTTTTACACGGTCAATAAAACTGTAACAAAATGTCACCAGAATGAGAACAAATTTAATCAAAAACATTCTTGGTTGATAACGTTGTGAATGTGCAAAGTATTGGGTTGAACGTGATCGTAACCTAACACATCTTAAAGAACCAAATTTCAACACTAATAAACATGAGGTGTGTTTAAGACAAACAGTTTAAAATGATGAGTAAAGATTCAATAAGCAATTCTATTTAAAATAAAAATAAATTTACAAATAATGTGCCTACTGCAAAGATGTACCTTCTTGCATCAAAGATATAACTACTTGTATTCTGACCAACCTGACATTGTTATAACTTATTGTGTTCCGACCGGCCTGCCATTGTTATAACTAGTTGTATTCTGACCAACCTGCCATTGTTATAATTATTTGTATTCTGACCAACCTGCTATTGTTATAACTTATTGTGTTCCGACCAGCCTACCATTGTTATAACTACTTGTATTCTGACCAACCTGACATTGTTATAACTATTTGTATTCTGACCAGCCTGCCATTGTTATAACTACTTATATTCTATTCTGACCAATCTGCCATTGTTATAACTATTTGTATTCCGACCACCCTGCTATTGTTATAACTATTTGTATTCTGACCAACCTGCCATTGTTATAATTATTTGTATTCTGACCAACCTGCTATTGTTATAACTTCTATTCTGACCAACCTGCCATTGTTATAACTTCTATTCTGACCAACCTGCCATTGTTATAACTATTTGTATTCTGACCAACCTGCTATTGTTATAACTTCTATTCTGACCAACCTGCCATTGTTATAACTATTTGTATTCTGACCAACCTGCCATTGTTATAACTATTTGTATTCTGACCAACCTGCTATTGTTATAACTTCTATTCTGACCAACCTGCCATTGTTATAACTATTTGTATTGTGATCAATCTGCCATTGTTATAACTTCTATTCTGACCAACCTTCCATTGTTATAACTATTTGTATTCTGACCAACCTGCTATTGTTATAACTATTTGTATTCTGTCCAACCTTCCATTGTTATAACTTCTATTCTGACCAACCTTCCATTGTTATAACTATTTGTATTGTATTTTGACCAACCTTTCATTGTTATAAGTGTTTAACTTTACTACTGAATACTTTTGAGAATACATATAACAGAAAATAAGTTATGGTCCAATTTGTTTTTCTTGTAGACCTTGTTTACCTTTAATCTTGACAAAACGTTGCAAAAATGCATGCCATTTTCAATGTCATTGTACATAAACTTTGTCTTTCCTTGTATAAGGGCATTGTACTGCAGGACATTTACTTTGAGTACCACAAAAAAAAATACCGATGGTTTATTAAACAACGTCAAACAATTATGAGCCACTTGGATGCATATTTCAGTTCATGTCTGGACGATAACTCTTTGGTTTTGAACTGATCGAAAATTCTCGAAGATATTTTTGAAAGTCTAGATAAGGCAGGATTTTAGCATTTTGATATTGATAAAACATATTGTTTGAGGAAAACATATACAAAACTCTAATATTAGCGTCATTGTTTCTATCACGCAACAACTAAATACACAATAAATATTGATATAACATTGGTGTTGGTTAACTGTTTTTTGTGTAGTAAATCAGAGCTCTACTAAAGATCTGATGTAGTATAATTGTTTATGTTTTGCAACAACTAAATATACAATAAAAATTAAACGTAAAATTTTTGGACTTGCTATCTGGACTATATTAAAAGTCTTCCAATGAAATAACCACTGTCATTTAATTTTCTGTTTGTCAAACAACGGACGAAATTAAAGTCTTCTAATGAAATAACCACTGTCATTTAATTTTCTGTTTGTCAAACAACGGACGAAATTAAAGTCTTCTAATGAAATAACCACTGTCATTTAATTTTCTGTTTGTCAAACAACGGACGAAATTAAAGTCTTCTAATGAAATAACCACTGTCATTTAATTTTCTGTCTGTCAAACAACGGACGAAATTAAAGTCTTCTAATGAAATAACTACTGTCATTTAATTTTCTGTCTGTCAAACAACGGACGAAATTACTTATATAAAACTTTTTGAACATGGACATAAATATATTTCCGACTTATCTTTGTTACCGATAAAAACAGACTATATGCTTGTTACGAAATGTGTGTTGACAACTAAATGTTAAATATTTCCAGGATGTACACTAAAGAATGGGACAATAATGGTTCTGGATTTATGATAATTACCAACAGAAATCCTTGTAATAAACGTAATTATTTACTTTACATTGTCTTCAGTAACATTAAGTTTCTTTTCTCACGTGCTTACAACAATGGAACATTAGTGCGAATTATGTTTATTTTTTACATTACAAATTGCCAGGAAATGTTCGCACTTCCCATATCCTAAGAACAATAAAAAAATATTTTAAGCAGAGACAAACAGTAATGACATAAACGACAAAGACTCGTAATTATCTAAGTTTTAAAACGCACCAAGAGTTGTCTTCAAGCGAGACAGGTAGACGTCTTTACAAATGACACATTGCACCAACTTACATCTTCCTCGTTCATAAACTGTCCAGCTTAAAATGGTAAGAAAAAATAACAAGTTCTGCACTTCTTGAATAAGTCATGGAATACTAAACCTTAATCACTGACTTACGGGACACAATCACGTGGGAAATAACCTTTAAAAAAACTGATTTAATAAGTTTTTTTTAAACATATTATCAGAGTGTATCAGTCCTACATTCAAGCCTCTGGTTATACGTTGTTGACAGTTTGAAATGTTACAATATTCAAATGCATGATTACGTTATCAAAATACGCTTCGCTAATATAAATGTATTTCTGTTGATTTTGTTTATACATTTTCGTTTGTTATGCGGTAATAATACGGCAAGATAGTTCAACGCAAACTTTGCTTTGCGCAATATTACTTCTTCGCACATTGTCGTTCATGGATTTTACAGTTCGACACATACGTTACGCCATGACTAAGACGTCATAATTATGCTCACTACAATAAAGTTTTATGTAATGACATATTTTCAGGAGTTATGAAAACCACAAACGGAAACGTGTTTTAATGAAAATGTTTCGTTTGACGTTTCCGCTTGTTCTGATTAAGTGGGTTAAGTTTAATCTTTTTACTAAGAAACGACTACAATTACGAGTGAAAAATCAATATACTGTATTACGTTTCGCTAAAATTTTCTGGTATTTCTAATCAGCTGCGTATGGTAAATCTCATGTTAGCATTGTATAATGTATTCCAACGTAAAACATTTATGAAATTCCGCATGTTTAAATATAATTAAAAGAAAAAACAGGCACAGCTGTTATACTTTGATTTCAACGAATGACGTAGTTACCCTTCTGAGTCAGAGTTTCAGGGACTTTCAGGGTGCCAGGTCTGAGCATAACTGCTTCCCCTCTGCCTTTCCCGTTCACTGCATACAAAACTACGACAAAATTGGAATTGGGGGGAAGACCTTTCGCGTGGAAAACCGGAGCTCTGGATGTGAGATTTGAGCGTATTACATTATGCGTAGTGTCGTGGATTTCCATAACAAACAGTTGGTTCATACCCCCGTCTTTACCTTCTACACAAAGAACACGGAAAGACGAATCTGTCTGGTTGGTCACATTACAGTTACGTAAAGCTTCCGGAAACTCTGAAAAATATTAAAAATAATCTTCCCTTATTAACTGTAAGACAAACCTTTGTTTATATTTGTTATTTATTTATCGTGTTTGAACTCTTTAGAAAGGGAGAAATTAACATGTTCTCTTAACACTACGCTGGTTTCCAGCAACACTATTACATTATCAGACACTACGCTGGCTTCCAGCAACACTATTACTTACATTATTAGACACTACGCTGGTTTCCAGCAACACTATTACATTATTAGACACGACGCTGGTTTCCAACAACACTATTACATTATTAGACACTATGCTGGTTTCCAGCAACACTATTACATTATTAGACACTACGCTGGTTTCCAACAACACTATTACATTATTAGACACTACGCTGGTTTCCAGCAACACTATTACATTATTAGACACTACGCTGGTTTCCAACAACACTATTACATTATTAGACACTACGCTGGTTTCCAGCAGCACTATTACATTATTAGACACTACGCTGGTTTTCAGCAACACTATTACATTATTAGACACTACGTTGGTTTTCAGCAACACTATTACATTATTAGACACTACGCTGGTTTCCAGCAACACTATTACATTATTAGACACTACGCTGGTTTTCAGCAACACTATAACATTATTAGACACTACGCTGGTTTCCAGCAACACTATTACATTATTAGACACTACGCTGGTTTCCAGCAACACTATAACATTATTAGACACTACGCTGGTTTCCAGCAACACTATTACATTATTAGACACTACGCTGGTTTTCAGCAACACTATTACATTATTAGACACTACGCTGGTTTTCAGCAACACTATTACATTATTAGACACTACGCTGGTTTCCAGCAACACTATTACATTATTAGACACTACGCTGGTTTTCAGCAACACTATAACATTATTAGACACTACGCTGGTTTCCAGCAACACTATTACATTATTAGACACTACGCTGGTTTCCAGCAACACTATTACATTATTAGACACTACGCTGGTTTTCAGCAACACTATAACATTATTAGACACTACGCTGGTTTTCAGCAACACTATAACATTATTAGACACTACGCTGGTTTCCAACAACACTATTACATTATTAGACACTACGCTGGTTTCCAACAACACTATTACATTATTAGACACTACGCTGGTTTCCAGCAACACTATTACATTATTAGACACTACGCTGGTTTCCAGCAACACTATTACATTATTAGACACTACGCTGGTTTCCAGCAACACTATTACATTATTAGACACTACGCTGGTTTCCAACAACACTATTACATTATTAGACACTACGCTGGTTTCCAACAACACTATTACATTATTAGACACTACGCTGGTTTCCAGCAACACTATTACATTATTAGACACTACGCTGGTTTTCAGCAACACTATTACATTATTAGACACTACGCTGGTTTCCAGCAGCACTATTACATTATTAGACACTACGCTGGTTTCCAGCAACACTATTACATTATTAGACACTACGCTGGTTTCCAGCAACACTATAACATTATTAGACACTACGCTGGTTTCCAACAACACTATTACATTATTAGACACTACGCTGGTTTCCAGTAACACTATTACATTATTAGACACCACGCTGGTTTTCAACAACACTATTACATTATTAGACACTACGCTGGTTTTCAGCAACACTATAACATTGTTAGACACTACACTGGTTTCCAGCAACACTATTACATTATTAGACACTACACTGGTTTTCAGCAACACTATAACATTATTAGACACTACACTGGTTTCCAGCAACACTATAACATTATTAGACACTACACTGGTTTCCAGCAACACTATAACATTATTAGACACTACGCTGGTTTCCAGCAACACTATAACATTATTAGACACTACACTGGTTTTCAGCAACACTATAACATTATTAGACACTTTACAGTTTTTTACATGCACTTAAACAAGTCATCGTCATGTTGAAAACAGTATTAAAAAGTGTAAATGTGGGTGGAAGATGAAACAAATCAAAAGTGAAGAAATTGGAATACTGCAACTTATTCATGAAAATATACTTAACGTATTTTGCCAATGGGCTGTGAAGAGTGCAGATTCATTAGTGGAGAATAAATATATATAACAGGAATACTTATTCTACAATATATTGTATTAAAAATTATTAGATTTAATTCTGGTGTTTGTTAGGTTGCATATTTAAATGGTTTGTTTGCAGTTAAGCACAAAGTTACCCAATAGGCTATCTGTGCTCAATCCACCACGGGTATCGAAACCCGGTTTCTAGCAGTGCAAGTCTGCAGTCATACCGCTGCGGGACTATATGTTGCTATACCCACCACGGATATCGAAACCCAGTTTCTAGCAGTGTAAGTCCGCAGTCATATCGCTGTGGGAGGCCATATGTTGCTCTACCCACCACGGGTATCGAAACCCGGTTTTTAGCAGTGTGAGTGCGCAGACATAACTGCTTGGGGAAGGCTGTATAAATGGAGAAATATCATATCAAAACTATGATGAAAAAATCTACAAAATCTACATATATCACCAAATTGTAACAAATAAATTCAACGTAAAAAAGCAAACAATATATACAACAGTTAGAAATTGTCTAATCAAGCAGTAGTACACGTGAGATATATTTTAAAAAATGGCAAAAAAATAAAAAAATTAATAGTGGTTCTAGATTTGGAAAAAATTGTGTTTTTTATGGCTGTGATGAAGGGAAAAAAACGTATGTATGTTAAACCTGCTTTTATCAAGACACAAAGCAAATACCGATTTTAAGATTGAAAATCTTTCAAAACTCGTTAAACCATTAATCTAAAAAATAAAACAAAATCAAAAGCCGTATGAAAATGGAACATGCTGATAACAACTTTTGGATCTGCAACATTTTGGTAAGTTTGAGTAGGTTAAGTTACGAATCTTATTTTAGAGAATTTAAGGGGATTTGGATCACAAAATTTACTTGATTGATTGTAGAAATCAGATTAGAAGTGAGAAACGAATTTATTTTTATAGAGTACTATATATTTTAAAATTTTACAGGCTAAATTCAAATAGAACATGTTTATCTCATTTTGCCATTACTGGTATTCGAGCCAAACATTACTTATTTTAGTGTATGTAAAAGTGCACATTTCATCTTAGGGAACATTGATGTTAATTTTAGATACGAATCTATAGTACGTGATTGAAAACGCTTGTGCTTGGAATTTTTGCTTCAGAAAATCTTTGCCCTTGGTTTGGTGCTTTCCTGTCTGCATGAAGGGAGACTTCAGGAAATGAAGGAAATTATTTCTCTGTCTTTTTTTATTTGAGATATAATTTTATTTGAAATAAGAAATTTAGTCTGTATCTTACATTTAGTTTTTAAAGTAGTTTTCACTAAACGTATTTAAAATCATTTATAATTTGAGTCAATTTTCGTTGAGGCGTTTTCAAATTTCGATATCACGTTTCTTGTGTTTAGAAACTTTTGTATGAAATATATTCTAATTAAAATACAGATCGAAGAGTATAACTGCCATAGGTTCAACCACACCTGCACAATTAGTGTTAACATGTTAGGAAGTAATGCTGTTAAAACTTAGAACCTGTGGCATGTAAAAAATTGAAGCATCCAAAAACAACAAAACATAGCTCTTTATTGTAAGCCTTACAATATAATATCTGAAACGCCTGTTGTAACTTAAGTGCAACAAAAAAAAGATGTGACCCATTAAAGTATTAGAACAAAATCAATAGTTAACACGTTCAGGTGGGATTCAATGCCTTCAAAGCTCTTTAGCAAATATCTCTCAACGAAGGTTTCTTTCTTTGTTGTAAAATAATACAAAGATATGTAATAGACTATCTACGCTGTGTTCGCTAAGGATATTGAAGCCAGTTTTTAGCATTATGAGTTGCAGATCTACAGCTGAGCCACTTGGGGTATTATAAAAAAAAAAGATAAGTCAATATCATAATACATTTGATCTTTTTCACAAGTCTTATCGTGATGGTTCTTCAATTGGATTACGCCAGTGCTTGTAGACATGGATCGTAACAGGTCCAGGATTCAGGTAGTTTCATATTATGTTATTTTTATTAATGTTCTAGTTATGATCTCGTTGTTATTTTCCCTTGAAACTTTTAATGTATTATTTCACAGCATTCTCTCTCCGTCATCGCGCATGTGCGTGTCATATAAGGATAAAACCATTATTGTGATACTTTATAATGATACACAGAAGAACGAACAGAGGAGCACTACAAAACGTGATACATTATAAGCCTTCACCATAGCAACCTCCAAGCATTCCTACATTATGGTCCTTTACTGAATCTTTCTATCTTATACTAGAACGTTTATCTAGAACAACCCTTTATCATGTTTGTCAACAAAGTGTACGTGTAAGTCCTGTTATTTTACAAAGTGTACGTGTAAGTCCTGTTATTTTACAAAGTGTACGTGTAAGTCCTGTTATTTTACAAAGTGTACGTGTATGCCCTGTTATTTTACAAAGTGTACGTGTATGCCCTGTTATTTTACAAAGTGTAAGTGTATGTCCTGTTATTTTACAAAGTGTACGTGTATGCCCTGTTATTTTACAAAGTGTATGTGTATGCCCTGTTATTTTACAAAGTGTACGTGTATGTCCTGTTATTTTACAAAGTGTATGTGTAAGTCCTGTTATTTTCTTAGTTTTGGCATTTGGAAAAATATAATGAAAATGCACCTAAGTATGAAAGGATAATCGGAACTGCCTGTAACACAGTCTCGTAAAGTCTTCGAATTTATTAGTTGACATCTTCAAGATCCAATACAGTGAACTATGGTGATTAACCACATCATGTCGTCTATGATACGTCTAAAATTTCCAGCTTTGATTTTTTCGCTGTCAAAAGTTGAATATTCTTTGTTATTGTTGACAGAGAACATTTGTTTGTTGTACTGAATGTTTGTTTTTGTTCAATTGTTATTGTATTCTTTGTTATTGTTGACAGAGAACATTTGTTTGTTGTACTGAATGTTTGTTTTTGTTCAATTGTTTATTGACAGATATTTCTTTTATGAAATAAAGGCAGAAGTAAATAAATTGTCATATTTAACTTCGTCTTCATGACCTTTACTAAAGATTGTTTATATTACAAGAATAATAAACGGACAAGGCTTAACAGAGAGTAATTCATAAATTTAAAGCAGTCCAACTGCATTAGCTCATTACAACTGTATTCTTTAGCTTCTATACATTGTAAATATATTTCAATTGCGAGTTTATATATAATTATTTTGGCTGTGAGACATTATATTATTCATTTCAAGCACATAACGTTGCCTATAGTTCGTTTCATGGGGTGATACATCTTTATTTATGTCATGGCCATGTGATTAATACGCTCGACTCATAATCTGAAGGTCGCTAGTTCGAATTCCTATAAAACCAACTATGCTCCCCCTTTCTGCCGTGGAGATTTTATAATGCGACCTGTCAATCCCACTATTTGTAGGTAAAAGAGTAGCCCATGAGTTGAAGGTGGGTGGTGATGACTAGCTGCTTTACCTGCTAAATTAGGAACAGCTAATACAGATAGTGTTCGAAATTCGAGAAAGAAACAAACATCCTTAATGCCAGTTAAAATTTAAAGCAAATAAAATATTTTATAGTGATTTAAAGCTAGAAAAAATTGTTGACGCTAAAAACTATTTATAGATTCCTTGTGATGAACAACTTCATAACTGGTTTATATCAAATACAATTTCCACATCAAGATAAGACGAGATTTACGTACATTCGGAAGCTATCTGTTTCCTCTCCAGAGGTTAATCCGGGACACAGTCTAAACAGGCACAGCGAGCCCTATTACCTTTCCAAGGATTTTTACCCAATAGTTCATGATCCTTTCAGGAATTTTTTTTTCTCGTGTTGCTGAACTTTGGTTCATTGAACAAAATTGTTTTAATTTGCTCAAAATTAATATATATTTGCATAGTTTGTCATAAACAAAAGTATAAAACATTGCACCAATTGAAAGGATCCCTAGAGTACAGGCTATAATGTGAGATATAAAATGTATCCTAGGTTTTGGAAGTGAATGAAAAGTAGGACCCACATTGCTGTGGGAATACACTGTCTACCAGTCTTAACCTCTGTTCTTATTATTTTATTGTACTTAACCCTTCAGTAGTAATATTGTCTCTCTTTCTTTATATACAAATATATACTACACTTTATTGGGCCCGGCATGGCCAAGCGTGTTAAGGCGTTCGACTCGTAATCCATGCTCGCTCTTTCAGCCGTGGGGGCGTTATAATGTGATGGTCAATCCCATTATTCATTGGTAGAAGAGTAACTCAAGAGTTGACGGTGGTTGGTGATGACTAGCTGCCTTCCCTCTAGTTCTATAATGCTAAATTAGGGACAGCTAGCGCAGATAGCCCTCGAGTAGCTTTGCCCGAAAATTCAAAACAAACAAACTGTACTTTTTTTTGGTCTTGAGAGAAATTCTGTATTTGCTTAACTTAATTCGTATTCGTAAAATACACATGTTTTGGTAAATGTAAAGTAACTGCTAAGAAAAAAATAAAAAAATATTTATTATGTTTAAACTATATTTATTTAGTAAAGTTTCGGTTCAAACGTCGAAAACTGGCGAAATATGTTTTTCTTAATTTGCTCTTTTCTAATTTTAAACCAGAATTATACAAAAATATAATTTCTGATGTATTTTTTCACTTGTTTTAAATCACTGGCCAGGAAGCCTTTTGTTTGACAAAGGCCCTCGTATATTGCATATATAAATAGTTTTTCAGACAAAAATTCGTATCATGATACAATCCAGTTGTCTCTCAGATGTCTCTGCATTGGAGACATCTCGCTCATTACTAGAACACATGAAATTTCAGATAAACCTTTGTTTCTCGTCTTGTTCAAATCAGCTAATGGGTTTGACGTGGACAGAAATATTTCCTTTGATCAGTAGTGACTCGTGGTAAACTAAAGACAGATATGAAATATTATTTGTTCATGCATCCATTTTGAAATCAGAAGTGGGGAAAGACAAATGTTAAATATAAAGACGTTTGCAATCCAGAAGATGTTTGGTACAGATATTACATTTTGAAAACATACAAGACATTACTTTTTAAAATAATCTTGCTTGATAAGAAAAGGTATCAATTGAATTGGTTCATTTTATCAATTGGATTGTTTATTTATTAAATATTCTTAATCCTTTAAAACGTGATATTTAAATCATCTCTTGAAATGTGTTTTCTTATGGCAAAGCCACATCGGTCTGTCTGCTAAGTCCACCGAGGGGAATCGAACCCCTGATTTTAGCGGTGTAAATCCGTGGATTTACCGTCATCCTAACGGGGGACTCATCTCTTGAAACGTCGTTTACCATGTAAAATATTGATTTCTTTTGAATTTCGCGCAAAGCTTGTTTGTTTTTGAACTTCGCACAAAGCTACTCAAGGGCTATCTGCGCTAGCCGTCCCTAATTTAGCAGTGTAAGACTAGAGAGAATGCAGCTAGTCATCACCACCCACCGCCACTTCATGGGCTACTCTTTTACCAACGAATAGTGGGATTGATCGTCACATTATAACGCCCCCACGGCTGAAAGGGCGAGCATGTTTGGTGCGACCGGGATTCGAACCCGCGACCCTCGGATTACGAGTCGAAGGTCTGGCATGGCCAAGTGTGTTAAGGCTTCAAACATGATGTGATGGGTATTCGAACTCGCGACCCTGGGATGACGAATCGAGTACCTCAACTACCTGGCCATGTCGAGCCACGTAAAATATACTTTATTTATTGAAACTTCAAAATAAGTAACAACAAAGGTTTCTCAAGTCGTTTCTTGCATTTTTAGAAACAATATATAAAAAGTAAACACTCGAAAAAGTATTAACGAACTAATGCAAGGAAAAAAATCTCGTTATTCACAAAAACAATTCGAAAGGCTTAGCACGAAAGGCTTAGCAATATCTATTACTTTTGAAGTGATTGTTACTCGAATGCGTTCTGCTTCTTGAGGGTTTTCTATAAATTTACTCGCTTATTTGCACTGAAATGTATGTAACGAATAAATCACGTGTTTCTCTGTAATGTGTACACGTGTCCAAAATAAAATGATCATTCTTTAGTTCTCAGTCTTACCCCATACCCTAGTTTTAGGTTTTAAAGGAATGTTAAAAACGACTCTGGCAATATGATGTTTTTAAACAACACAATTTCAGCTAGAAGCGTTAGAAGCTTTACAAATAACTCCTAGGTTTCCTAAACTTCTCGAACCGTGAATCTTGGTGGTCTATCTGATTATAACTTCAAAGAGAATCCTTGAAAAAGAAAACTTAATGACTTCGCGTTGTTCAACAATGCCATGTTATTACATTAGATATCCAAATATGCCAAAAGTTCCACTGGTGAAATAATATCAGATATAATTTCATAGTATGAAAAACACGTATCGGTTGGTTGGTATTTGGATTTTTGGAATTTCGCACAAAGCTACTCGAGGGCTATCTGTGCTAGCCGTCCCTAATTTAGCAGTGTAAGACTAGAGGGAAGGCAGCTAGTCATCACCACCCACCGCCAACTCTTGGGCTACTCTTTTACCAACGAAAAGTGGGATTGACCGTCACATTATAACGCCCCCACGGCTGGGAGGGCGAGCATGTTTGGCGCGACTCGGGCGCGAACCCGCAACCCTCAGATTACGAAGCGCACGCCTTAACGCGCTAGGCCATGCCAGGCCAAACACGTATCAGTTTCTCTGCAATCAAAATGATATCATTTGATTTGTGATTTATTTTTACTTCTTTGTTTAATATTTTTGCAGTAAAATTATAAATTTAAAGGCGAGGTTTCGTGAACTAACGCAGGTCAAATATTTGACTAAATTATCCACTTGCATTATATATCTAAAAACGGCTGGTATGGATAGCGAAAGCACTATATTGAGGAGCGAACAACGTTTCTACCTTCTTCTGAAGATGACCGAAGAAGGTCAAAACGTTGTTCGCTCCTCTGCATAGAGCTTTCTTTATCCATACCAGCCGTTTTTAGATTTCCTTTTTTCTCTACAAGTGAGTTTTCTCGTCATCACGGATTATCCACTTGCATTGTTTGTTTGTTTTTTGTCTCAACTCAAAACAATCCACGGGTAGAAATTCATTTTCTGGTACATCAATTGAAAGAATTGGTTGATTTTTACGGAACTTAAAGACGAATTGGGGTAACGAATAGATAGTTTTTGAGCTAACTGCGAAATCATAAGCTACTTATATATAGAAAAATAAGTTAAGTTTTTGTGAAAATGACTATCTATTGAGTACCCTGAATTACAAAAAGATATGAATCATTTTTCTTCATCCTAGAGTAGTAACAGGGTACTTAATATCTCTATTAGTTACGTCTTGTATGTGAAAGTACTTTGTATAACAGCTCGGTTAAACAGATAATGAGAAAACTGTAAAACATTGCATGCATTATTAGAGTGTACAGCATAATATATTCGTCTGAAAACAGATTGAACCGTTTGCTCTATGCAGAAGAAAATACAATACGGTACTCTAAATGAGGGTTTCCTCAAACATTCCTGGTTGTCCAATGAGAAAAGAGGCTCGGCAGGGCCAGGTGGTTAAAGTACGCGACTCGTAGACTGAGGGTCGCGGGTTCAAACCCCCATCGCACCAAACATGCTCTCCCCTTCAGCGATGGGGACATTTTCAAGTGATGGTCAATCCAGTTGGTCGTTGGTAAAAAAGTAGCCCAAGAGTTGGCGATAAGTGGTGATGACTAGCTGTCTTCCCTCTAGTCTTACACTGCTATATTAGGCACGACTAGCGCGTATAGCCCTAGTGTAGCTTTCCGCGAAAGTCGAAATAAACAAACAAAACAATAAGCAAAAATTACCACACTTTCCGAAATTCAACCGGCTGGGCAAAGTAATATTAAAGTATTTAATATTGTATTAGAATATAATCTAAGTCTTATCTTTTTAACTTAGTAGTGAATGACAAATGACGTACTGTATTAATTGTCACTTGGATGGTCTACAAACCTAGATGTTGATAGAGGAATTATGAATTTTTCATCTAAACAAGACAGGATATATTTTGTGCGCCAAAGAAGCAAGTAGGTTTGTTTGTTTTGAATTTCGCGCAAAGCTACTCGAGGGCTATCTGCGCTAGCCGTCCGTAATATAGCAGTGTAAGACTAGAGGGAAGGCAGCTAGTCATCACCATTCAACGCCACACTCTTAGGCTACTCTTTTACCAACGAATAGTAGGATTGACCGTCACATTGTAACGCCTCCACGGCTGAGAGGGCGAGCATGTTTGGTACGACCTGGATTCGAACCCCTGACCCTCGGATTACGAGTCGAACGCCTTAAAACGCTTGGCCATGCCGGGGCCTGCAAGTAGGTAACATGTTTTAATTGTCCACGGAATTCTTACCTGGAAATTTTAATGACATTTTCCATTCCGCAATAACATATCATTAGACTGTATCATTATTGCAAACTCACTTACTGCTGCTAGGGTCTTCATGAAATAGTTAAACTACTGCGTTAAATTAAAATAAAAAAGTCGTTCGCACTTCTTCCTAAACAGTATGATGGGTTATAATTTCTACTGTAATATGTCTGTATCCAAAAACTCAGAAGATCTTTAAGCAAGAAAAATTCCTGAAGTTCCGTGACATTTCTCCAACAGATGAAAATTGTATTTTTGTTCATTTCAGGTTACTTTACAACAAATTTGAATTCACAATATGCCTGTTAAAATACTATTGTACTTGTGTTCCTGCTTTGAAGGTTTTCTGCTACAATATTCCGCTATTTTATGTTTGTTTGTTTCGAATTTCGTGCAATGTTACATGAGGGTTATCTGCGTTAGCCATTCCGGATTTATCAGTATAAGACTAGAGGAAAAGCAGTTAGGCATAACCACCCACCGCCAAATATTAAACTATTCTTTTACCAACGAATAGTGGGATTGACCATCATATTATAATGTCCCCACTTTTGAAAAGGCGAACATGTTTGGTGTGACGGGGGATTCAAACCCGTCACCCTCAGATTACAAGTACAGCGAATTAACAACCTGAGGATTTAAAACCTACAGTTTCGGTTTCGATACCTGTGGTGGAACGACCGCAGAATATTATGTATCTTTGTGCTTTAAAATAGAGTAAAAAAATACAAAAATAATTTTTTCTCATAATCATACAACTATCAATGTCTAAATATCTTAACCGTCAGAGTAGTGAGTACAAGTTATATACTGATCAATAAGTTATATACTGATCTCACCCATGTCCTTGTGTTCTAATCCAAAATGGTAAGATTTTATTATCTCTAGGAATGCTTCGTCACATGTTATGTCTATATCACAACTGGTTAGATTTAGATTTTATTATCTCTAGGAATGCTTCGTTACATGTTATGTCTATATCACAACTGGTTAGATTTAGATTTTATTATCTCTAGGAATGCTTCGTTGCAAGTTATGTCTATATCACAACTGGTTAGATTTAGATTTTATTAACAATAGGAATGCTTCGTCACATGTTATGTCTATATCACAACTGGTTAGATTTAGATTTTATTAACAATAGGAATGCTTCGTTACATATTATGTCTGTATCACAAACGGTTACGTATATATTTTATTAACAATAGGAATGCTTCGTCACATGTTATGTCGATATCACAACCGGTTAGATTTAGATTTTATTAACAATAGGAATGCTTCATCACATGTTATGTCTATATCACAACTGATCAGATATGGATTTTATTAACTCTAGGGATGGTTCATTAACTTGTATGGCTATGTCACAACTGGTTAGAAGGCGATTACATTCATATGAAAAAAAAAAAAGAATTGTAAATGAAATTTATAGAAAAAAAATCATGATATGTCAATTCAGTTTACAAAATAGTGTTATCGAACTGAATGCTATATCTATGCTTAAGTTGTATGTTTAACGGTAGGGTTTTACTAAATAATTATTTTAACATGTTATTTTCCCGTGAAAGTAAATACTTATTTTAACTATTCTTTCAAAACAACTCAATTTTTAACATTTTTTTTATCATACAGCATTATCTTTGTATAAAATAATTTTACAAGAAACGTTTTTTAACAATAGTAAACTTTATGTTTACACATGTAAGTCTTGAAAATGTTATTTTTAACATATTTATTACCATACAATATTCATATTGTTAACATTTTATGATGATATTATAGCAGTCACGGCTGTATCTATTTACCAAGTGGCTCCAGAATGACATGGCGGGTATCTCAAACATACTACAAAATGTTTGTTTGTTTTCAATTTCGTGCAAAGCTACTCGAGGGTTATCTGCGCTAGCCGTCCCTAATTTTGCAGTGTAAGACTAGAGAGAAGGCTACTTTTTGGGCTACTCTTTTACCAACGAATAGTAGGACTGACCGTCACATTATAACGCCCCCACGGCTGAAAGGGCGAGCATGTTTGGTGAGACCGGGATTCATTTATCTATTATTAAAGTTGCGTGCCATTAACAGCCACATACAAATCAGTTTAATTATACTGTGCCATCAAGATATTTTATTTCCTGAAATATGTACAGCTGACATTGTAAATTTATTTAACTTTAAAGATATAATGTCTATTTTCTTATTGATCCAAACTGTTGCAACATCCTTCATTAAAAACCATTTTGTTACAGGTTGACTTGTTAAATTTGCCTGATAGATCTCTATTTTACTATTTTATTATCATATAATTAAGATATAAAAACTAGGTTTAGAACTAGTTTTGGTTCTTATTGACAGAAATTTTCTTTCGCCTCTCTTTAGTTTATTCGTTCGCTCTCACATCACATGTTTTTTGTTTTCTTTTTCACTGATCACATTGTATTTTATATCTTTCACCAAACTATACCACACACACCTTTTTCATTATAATGGGTTAAAAGGAATATTTTTTGGTCACCGA
The DNA here is from genome assembly GCF_004210375.1 of Tachypleus tridentatus. Lineage (NCBI taxonomy): Eukaryota > Metazoa > Arthropoda > Merostomata > Xiphosura > Limulidae > Tachypleus > Tachypleus tridentatus. The sequence goes on from NC_134836.1 coordinate 52,968,694, forward strand.
AGTTTATAAAAATCTAATGCATAAATTATTAAATTCGATAAATAACAAAATACATTCTGTCAAACAAAATGACAAATTATTCGTGGATTTAGCGAAGATTTTAAACAGATTTCAATAACGTCATTAAACCTTTCACTCACAAGCCATGGAACGTGCAATAGTCAAAGAGGATTACCCAACTCTTGTGAATTCAGATGTCGTAGACAGTGTTCTATAGAATAACAAAAATAAAGCTGAAATTCAATTAAAATCAGATCTAGTGTTGACCTATCATAGAATGATTGAGAAGACCTGTAGTAGACCTGTCCCTGGCAGTAATATGATCAGTCTTATAAACGATGTATAACGTAAGCGAAATGATTTTTATTCAGCTAGATGGAAATAATTTGTAGAATAACAATCATATATATATATATATATATTAAATAAAAATATTTCGAAAGGGCTAGTGCAAAACAACGACAAATGGCAGTTTAAGAGATAACTAAAACAATAGGACACGTATGTGTTATATCTAAATGGGTAATGTTTTAAAAATAAACTACTATTGTTCATTTAAGTTTTGGATGTTATTAAGGATTATTGTTAATACTTTAAACTTAATAATATTTCGAGTTAAATAAGAATTTTTGGTTGTTGTAATGGACAGATTTATACTAACTTTGGTTAAGAAGTCAGCTCAAAGGATCACGCACAAAAGTTACAATAATTTTTAAAAGAGACTCAAAAGTGTTTTCGAATAGTTCACTATTCATCTTCTTGGGAATAAAGCCATTTTATTCTCCTGAAGAACAGTAGTGAACTCTTAGAAAGCACTCTAGTTTGGGTCTCTATGAAAAACCACATTAATACTATTGTCCGAAACAAGATATCATGATCGTAAAGCGTTGATGAATGCTTTAACTATTTAAATGAAATATAAAATAAATCATATTTGATGTAGACTAAGAGCTACAATCTGTTTATTATAATCCTTCTCATTTTGTCATTTATTGTTGAGCTCTAATGTAGACCAAGAATTACAATCTGTTTATTATAATCCTTCTTATTTTGTCATTTATTGTTGAGCTCTGATGTAGACCAAGAACTACAATCTGTTTATTATAATCCTTCTCATTTTGTCATTTATTGTTGAGCTCTGATGTAGACCAAGAACCACAATCTGTTTATTATAATCCTTCTCATTTTGTCATTTATTGTTGAGCTCTGGTATAGGCCAAGAACTACAATCTGTTTATTATAATCCTTCTCATTTTGTCATTTATTGTTGAGCTCTGATGTAGACCAAGAACTACAATCTGTTTATTATAATCCTTCTCATTTTGTCATTTATTGTTGAGCTCTGATGTAGACCAAGAATTACAATCTGTTTATTATAATCCTTCTCATTTTGTCATTTATTGTTGAGCTCTGATGTAGATCAAGAATTACAATCTGTTTATTATAATCCTTCTCATTTTGTCATTTATTGTTGAGCTCTGATGTAGACCAAGAATTACAATCTGTTTATTATAATCCTTCTCATTTTGTCATTTATTGTTGAGCTCTGATGTAGACCAAGAATTACAATCTGTTTATTATAATCCTTCTCATTTTGTCATTTATTGTTGAGCTCTGATGTAGACCAAGAATTACAATCTGTTTATTATAATCCTTCTCATTTTGTCATTTATTGTTGAGCTCTGATGTAGATCAAGAATTACAATCTGTTTATTATAATCCTTCTCATTTTGTCATTTATTGTTGAGCTCTGATGTAGACCAAGAACCACAATCTGTTTATTATAATCCTTCTCATTTTGTCATTTATTGTTGAGCTCTGATGTAGACCAAGAATTACAATCTGTTTATTATAATCCTTCTCATTCTGTCATTTATTGTTGAGCTCTGATGTAGACCAAGAATTACAATCTGTTTATTATAATCCTTCTCATTTTGTCATTTATTGTTGAGCTCTGATGTAGACCAAGAATTACAATCTGTTTATTATAATCCTTCTCATTCTGTCATTTATTGTTGAGCTCTGATGTAGACCAAGAATTACAATCTGTTTATTATAATCCTTCTCATTTTGTCATTTATTGTTGAGCTCTGATGTAGACCAAGAATTACAATCTGTTTATTATAATCCTTCTCATTCTGTCATTTATTGTTGAGCTCTGATGTAGACCAAGAATTACAATCTGTTTATTATAATCCTTCTCATTCTGTCATTTATTGTTGAGCTCTGATGTAGACCAAGAATTACAATCTGTTTATTATAATCCTTCTCATTTTGTCATTTATTGTTGAGCTCTGATGTAGACCAAGAATTACAATCTGTTTATTATAATCCTTTCTCATTTTGTCATTTATTGTTGAGCTCTGATGTAGACCAAGAATTACAATCTGTTTATTATAATCCTTCTCATTCTGTCATTTATTGTTGAGCTCTGATGTAGACCAAGAATTACAATCTGTTTATTATAATCCTTCTCATTTTGTCATTTATTGTTGAGCTCTGATGTAGACCAAGAATTACAATCTGTTTATTATAATCCTTTTCATTTTGTCATTTATTTTTGAGCTCTGATGTAGACCAAGAACTACAATCTGTTTATTATAATCCTTCTCATTTTGTCATTTATTGTTGAGCTCTGATGTAGACCAAGAATTACAATCTGTTTATTATAATCCTTCTCATTTTGTCATTTATTGTTGAGCTCTGATGTATCCCAAGAATTACAATCTGTTTATTATAATCCTTCTTATTTTGTCATTTATTGTTGAGCTCTGATGTAGACCAAGAACCACAATCTGTTTATTATAATCCTTCTCATTTTGTCATTTATTGTTGAGCTCTGATGTAGACCAAGAACCACAATCTGTTTATTATAATCCTTCTCATTTTGTCATTTATTGTTGAGCTCTGATGTAGACCAAGAATTACAATCTGTTTATTATAATCCTTCTCATTTTGTCATTTATTGTTGAGCTCTGATGTAGGCCAAGAATTACAATCTGTTTATTATAATCCTTCTCATTTTGTCATTTATTGTTGAGCTCTGATGTAGACCAAGAACCACAATCTGTTTATTATAATCCTTCTCATTTTGTCATTTATTGTTGAGCTCTGATGTAGACCAAGAATTACAATCTGTTTATTATAATCCTTCTCATTCTGTCATTTATTGTTGAGCTCTGATGTAGACCAAGAATTACAATCTGTTTATTATAATCCTTCTCATTTTGTCATTTATTGTTGAGTTTGATGTAGGCCAAGAATTACAATCTGTTTATTATAATCCTTCTCATTTTGTCATTTATTGTTGAGCTCTGATGTAGACCAAGAATTACAATCTGTTTATTATAATCCTTCTCATTTTGTCATTTATTGTTGAGCTCTGATGTAGACCAAGAATTACAATCTGTTTATTATAATCCTTCTCATTTTGTCATTTATTGTTGAGCTTGATGTAGACCAAGAATTACAATCTGTTTATTATAATCCTTCTCATTTTGTCATTTATTGTTGAGCTCTGATGTAGGCCAAGAATTACAATCTGTTTATTATAATCCTTCTCATTTTGTCATTTATTGTTGAGCTCTGATGTAGACCAAGAACCACAATCTGTTTATTATAATCCTTCTCATTTTGTCATTTATTGTTGAGCTCTGATGTAGACCAAGAATTACAATCTGTTTATTATAATCCTTCTCATTCTGTCATTTATTGTTGAGCTCTGATGTAGACCAAGAATTACAATCTGTTTATTATAATCCTTCTCATTTTGTCATTTATTGTTGAGCTCTGATGTAGACCAAGAATTACAATCTGTTTATTATAATCCTTTTCATTTTGTCATTTATTTTTGAGCTCTGATGTAGACCAAGAACTACAATCTGTTTATTATAATCCTTCTCATTTTGTCATTTATTGTTGAGCTCTGATGTAGACCAAGAATTACAATCTGTTTATTATAATCCTTCTCATTTTGTCATTTATTGTTGAGCTCTGATGTATCCCAAGAATTACAATCTGTTTATTATAATCCTTCTTATTTTGTCATTTATTGTTGAGCTCTGATGTAGACCAAGAACCACAATCTGTTTATTATAATCCTTCTCATTTTGTCATTTATTGTTGAGCTCTGATGTAGACCAAGAATTACAATCTGTTTATTATAATCCTTCTCATTTTGTCATTTATTGTTGAGCTCTGATGTAGGCCAAGAATTACAATCTGTTTATTATAATCCTTCTCATTTTGTCATTTATTGTTGAGCTCTGATGTAGACCAAGAACCACAATCTGTTTATTATAATCCTTCTCATTTTGTCATTTATTGTTGAGCTCTGATGTAGACCAAGAATTACAATCTGTTTATTATAATCCTTCTCATTCTGTCATTTATTGTTGAGCTCTGATGTAGACCAAGAATTACAATCTGTTTATTATAATCCTTCTCATTTTGTCATTTATTGTTGAGCTCTGATGTAGACCAAGAATTACAATCTGTTTATTATAATCCTTCTCATTTTGTCATTTATTGTTGAGCTCTGATGTATCCCAAGAATTACAATCTGTTTATTATAATCCTTCTTATTTTGTCATTTATTGTTGAGCTCTGATGTAGACCAAGAATTACAATCTGTTTATTATAATCCTTCTCATTCTGTCATTTATTGTTGAGCTCTGATGTAGACCAAGAATTACAATCTGTTTATTTTAATCCTTCTTATTTTGTCATTTATTGTTAAGCTCTGATGTAGACCAAGAACTACAATCTGTTTATTATAATCCTTCCCATTTTGTCATTTATTGTTGAGCTCTGATGTAGACCAAGAACAACAATCTGTTTATTATAATCCTTCTTATTTTGTCATTTATTGTTAAGCTCTGATGTAGACCAAGAACAACAATCTGTTTATTATAATCCTTCTCATTTTGTCATTTATTGTTGAGTTCATCCTTTATTTAGATTTTTAAAAACATTTATCAATATAAAATATTTCAAAGACAGGTAAATCGTCAGGAGATGTACACAACTAAATAAACCAGTAAGATATCAACTTACAATGAACGATGGCTACCTGATTTGGTGACTCTCTCTATAATCTAAGTTGCTATACAATCACGTGTATCGACGCGCTTTCTAAGTAAACAAGTTTGTTATGCTCAAGGATAAAAAAGTGCAACACCAATCAATCTTTCAAATAAACTTGAAATCAGAGTCGAAAGCTCTGTAAACCTCAAACTGATGTTGGAACAGAATCTATAATCCTACGTTTAAACGTTAAGGAATAATTTATTCACTTCTTGTCCACGAATAACAAAACGAAAATGTCTATGGTAGAATGAGTTAATAACACATAATTAGAAAGTACCAATATTTGATACACCACAGAATTGACATGTATCTCCATGTATTGAAAAATTTGATCAACACCTATAACTAGTCATACCATCATAGTAAATAAATCATATCAACGGACGTCTTGTTTTTGTTTGTTTTGTTTTTTTTTAATTTCGCGCAAAGCTACTCGAGGGCTATCTGTGCTAGCCGTCCCTAATTTAGTAGTGTAAGACTAGAGGGAAGGCAGCTAGTCATCACCACCCACCGCCAACTCTTGGGCTACTCTTTTACCAACGAATAGTAGGATTGACCGTCACGTTATAACGTCCCCACGGATGGTAGAGCGAGCATGTTTGGTGAGACTGGCGCGAACCCGCGACCCTCGGATTACGTAGCGCACGCCTTAACGCGCTAGGCCATGCCAGGCCCCAACGGACGTCAATTATTCTAATCAGTTTACAGTGTGGAAGATGTTGTAAGAATCACTCAGAGTCTGATCAGTGTTTAGTGAGGAAGCCGTTGTAAAAATCATTCAAAGTCTAATCAGTGTTTAGTGAGGAAGACGTTGTAAAAATCACTCAAAGTCTGATCAGTGTTTAGTGAGGAATGCGTTGTAAAAATCACTCAAAGTCTAATCAGTGTTTAGTGAGAAAGCCGTTGTAAAAATCACTCAAAGTCTAATCAGTGTTTAGTGAGGAAGCCGTTGTAAAAATCACTCAAAGTCTAATCAGTGTTTAGTGAGGAAGCCGTTGTAAAAATCACTCAAAGTCTAATCAGTGTTTAGTGAGGAAGCCGTTGTAAAAATCACTCAAAGTCTAATCAGTGTTTAGTGAGGAAGCCGTTGTAAAAATCACTCAAAGTCTAATCAGTGTTTAGTGAGGAAGCCGTTGTAAAAATCACTCAAAGTCTAATCAGTGTTTAGTGAGGAAGCCGTTGTAAAAATCACTCAAAGTCTAATCAGTGTTTAGTGAGGAAGCCGTTGTAAAAATCACTCAAAGTCTAATCAGTGTTTAGTGAGGAAGACGTTGTAAAAATCACTCAAAGTCTAATCAGTGTTTAGTGAGGAAGACGTTGTAAAAATCACTCAAAGTCTAATGAGTGTTTAATGAGGAAGACGTTGTAAAAATCACTCACAAAAGTAAACGTTCTTTACAAAATATGCAATCAAGATCGTCTTAGTAAAGTGAAGCGTCGTTTACAGATAAGCTATATACTTGGATGGATAGACGAAGTCGATGTGATTCACAGGAGATTGAGATAAAACCTTCAGTGTATAAACTACCTTGGAAAAATCTTAAATGGAATATTTTATCATTCTGAACTACACCAAGTAATCGAGTCCTCCAACGCCATCTATGTTGGGTAAAAAAATAATGCGAGAATGGGGAACTGGTAAAAACAAACAGTATTTCGTATAACTGAAAGGATATTGTGAGAAATGTGACTGTCTGTTACCATAAAATAACTATAACTCTGGTAATCGTATTTCACCATCGGTCAGCTGTACGTGACTTTGCTTAGTAATAGTTCTATGATATATTTTACCACCAATATTCAAACAAAGTACATAACTCGTATTTCAAGACTTATGTAACTTGAAGGTTTGTGGGAAGTGGCTGTGATAGTACAATATAGACTTCCTACATCGCAAGCCCTCATTTTGTTAGAGTAATAAATTATATTAGACTAGGCATTTACATGAAACTGGAGACTTAATCAAACTTATTAAATAGAATCAATGTCATGTTAATATACACGATGATTTTGTTCACTCTTCGTGTCCACATCTATTGTACAACTTAGGATTGTGGACGTACCATAAATAAAAATGAACTTCGTGTTGTTGATGTAGAATAAATAAGAATCAACCTTGTATTGTTGACGTACAATAAATGAATATTGTTCGAAGTTCAAGGTCTAAAGGGAGACATTATCATTGAAATTTCGATAAAGCCTCTATCGCAAATGCATTTTTAGGTCAAAAATCCACATAAAAATGCTTGGATAAAATACAATACAAAAATACTGCAAGGATTTTATTCGTATACATTTGAACAATGTCGTTATTGTTATGCACATTGTCGTTTCCGACATGTGTCGAAACGAAAGCTGTTAACGTTTCTTTGTGGGTGTGTGTTTTTTTATATAGCAAAGCCACATCGGACTTTCTACTGTGTCCATCGAGGTGAATTAAATCAGTGTACATCTGTGACTTACCGCTGTCCCTGCGGGGGACAAGCTGTTAACTACCCTTAGATCTGATAAAAACAGCAAGAATATGTTTCTTAACAATTTTATTTCAAAACGTTTTCATGTAAAATTACCTTTAATCGATACGCCCTTCTTGTAACTCAAATGGCTAGATCTTCGTTGTAATAAAAACACTTTTAAACCATATTCACACTTACATAAGATAAAGTAACTTTTAGTACCGATACTTTGATTTGTTTATTTACGTGAGGCAGTGCTCTGAGCGTCATGCTGATTGAATGAATCGAACTCACAGGTTCAAGTAATTATACGTCATATAAATTGTTTATTTATACAATGCCGTATATCCAGTTTAATATTCCATTTACGCGTAGACTCATGTAACAATGATAAGCTGATCCAGGAAGTTGATTAACAAGGGAACGTCTATTCAATTTTAAATTGTAGCATGAATGCTCAGCACAATTCCGAGTTTTTCTTTTTACCTTTTGTGCAGACAGAGGCATTTACAACCCTAGAAACCAGGTTTCAATACTCGTGGTGGTCAGAGCACAGATAGCCCATAGTGCAGCTTTGTGCTTACCCACAGACAAACAAATCGTGTAGGACGCAATAAAATTCCCTCTCGGAATTTTGGCCTCAGTTCATGTGTAGAAATATTCGATGGTTCACTTCCCAGAAGTTAAGATGAATTTAGGGCGCTATCCATTCACACCGACAGCGACCTGTATTCGAACGATAATCAGTCAAAAAGAGTGGCTTAAACAAAAACAAACCTGTATTTCCAACGGCTAAATATATGAATACAAGTTTTTTAATCAAATAAAGCCAATGCTTCAGAGAAAAAAAGCCTTCTTGTTCTACCATAACCACACTCACTATTTGCAATGACACACCAACTTTACTTGAGTAAATACGCCACAGTTTTATCAGCCGGAAACAGTCCTTTCCTCATTCTGCAGCTTGTGGCCTCGAATCGATAATGAAATAACCGAACCCCTGTTTCTGTGCCGCGTTTTTATAGAATTCTTTAACATACTTGACACGAGTCGGAAGTATTGTTTTCGCTAAAATGTTCATCCAAGATTTGTCTCTGACATTCTTGAACGTAATAATAGAGAGAAAACTTAAATTTATATTATGCTCTTCTCTATCCTGATGCAATATGCTCTGCATAACATAAATCACCAATAGATTCAAATGGTGACTTTTACTTCTATAAAGTTGAAAGACCCGTTTATTCACACTCATAATAGCATCAGTGACGAACAAGATTTAGTTTATCAGACAGTAAATAACAATGAAACTCTTCAGGCAAACCTTCGAGAAATTGAACATTTAGGACATGCTATCACATTAGATCAAGTGTAACGCTGAATCAGTTCTAACATGCCAGGCATAATTACATCCATTTTCCTTCAGTTATACGATACTTAAATTCATCACCCAGAGACAACAAAAGAGAACACCTAGGATAAGGTTGAGGTTTGATTCGATCAGGCAGATTACGCTATGAAATCATAATCAGAGCTTAACTTTACAAATAATTATTATGATAATGAAAATTTTGCTGTTTTATTCGCAAAAATAATATTTTAATTTTCTTTAGTAATGTGGCCACGCTACACCATTGGTGGTTATATATATTTCTAATCCCTCGAATTAAAAATACACTGCACAACAATATTTTGAAAAGTTTTGCTTCCTGAAAAGTGTTTGCTGATTGTGACAGGTACCTGGTGGGTATGAACAAATATAGTTTTGGTTTTGCTTCATCACGTAGGAGTGTGTGTTTTTCCGTATAGCAAAGCCACGAAGGACTATCTGCTCAGCCCACCGAGGGGAATCGAACCCCTGATTTTAGCGTTGTAAATCCGGAGACATACCGCTGTACTAGCGGTGGGCTCATCACGTAGGAACTCTGAGAAAGAGACAGTTAACTGTTTACCGGTAATAACATATTTAATTGCATTTATGTTTTTAATACACTATTAATTAAGTTCAACATAATTAAAAGTGTTTTTGCTCCTGATTTTCGTTTGTATTCAATGTTCGGTGCATCACGTTGCAGTGTCCAACAGTAGTCAGCAAGCATTGACGGATTCCAGTTGTCCTGATATCGTTTTTCCATTGTAGCAATGTCCTGGTGAAACCAAGATTTCGATGAAACGGTACGTGATGGTCAAATTTGGATGTGATTTTCGTGATCAGCAGCCAAAATTCTATAAGGAACACCCAACAGTGTTCAAGAAGCAAAAACATTGCTGTGCAGTGATATTTGAGATCGTATATAAAACACACTTTTATAATAATTATGTCTCTATAACAGCTGTTTCGATGTCACTCTTTCATTATTAAATATGATTAAAAATCTAACTCATTTTCGCTTTCCTTAATTTCTAAACAATAAAAGCACCGAAAAACAATTTTTAAAAATTTATGGAGTTTGAACTCGTGGCGATCAAGCGTAAAACCAATAAAAGTAGTTCTCTTGATGTAGGTTTGAAAAAAATATACCTGACTCCACCAGTAACTAATTGTGAAAACGAAGCACAATAATGTAGAATTACTTAAAAATATAAAACTGATAGGTTTATTTTAAAATTAGTTATGGTGAGATGATTTTATGAAACTTACCCGCAGGTATGACGCTATATATGCAAGGGTTGTTTTGTCTTCCAGCCATATTTGTCCCCCAGCAATACAATAAACCGTAATCGTCTTGGGTTCGAGGAATGATGGTCGCGTAGCTTGTGGCTCCATCGTTTATGTAGTTTATAATATCCACCACCCTTCCACTGCTATTGAACTTCCACTCAAATGTAACATCCGTAGGATCAGCTTCAAGTTCACATGATATTTTGACTCCTTCATTCATAGTTGCTGCGTATATAAGCTTTTGATCCTTCTTACACTGTGGGGGGTCTTGGGGAATAAATTACAAAACCATACAATTAATAACGCGACAAAGTGTTTGAAGGAAGAAGTAGAATATTATTAGATTTCGCATAAATTAATCATATTATTATTAATGTCTACAGGCTAATTTAAGCCATGTATTAAAAATCAGGGGTTCGATTCCCCTAGGTTTTGCTATAAGAAAACACACGCGCGCGCGCGCACCATGTAATAAAAAATCTTTATTTTAATTATTTTTTTTATTTTCAAGATATTTATCTAATGAAAATATATTATTGTGGCAAGTTTAATTAATAAATTAATAAGTGGTGTTTTTATGTTGTGCTTAACCTATGTGTGATTTCGCAACGTTTTATTTAAAACATGCATTAGTGAAAATCGATAATACGTACAAAATCATTGAAGAACAGCTGAGAAATCTTAAACTTCCTTACTATCATTTCTTGCCAAGCTACAGAAGATTGGTTTGCTTTTTTTTTTAATTTCGCGCAAAGCTACATGAAAGCTATCTGCGCTAGCCGTCCCTAATTTAGCAGTTTAAGACTAGAGGGAAGGCAGCTAGTCATCACCACCCATCGCCAACTCTTTGGCTACTCTTTTACCAACGAATAGTGGGACTGACTGTAACATTATACCGCCCTGTGGCTGAAAGGACGAGCATGTTTGGTGTGACGGGGATTCGAACCAGCGACCCTCGGATTACGAGTCGAGAGCTTTAACCACCTGGACGTGCCGTGCGTGGTACAGAAAGAAAGAACGACGTGAAGTTATCAGATCGCTTAACCAAATGGTGTATTTTAGATTCACATACATGTGTAGATATTTTTATTACTTAATTTGAGTTTAGGTTTTGATATGTGACAGATATACATCAACATAGAATACTTGTCATACGTTTTCTAGCTGTAACTTGACTTTTTGTTATTTCATGTTCATGTGTTGTGGACTTGTAACTCTCAGGCTGAAACCAAATTACATTTATTATTCAGATAGATAATTTTATGTTTCTACGTTTCGTACCGATTATAAAAGAATTAATAATCGCACCTTTAAAGTTTTCGAATAATTAATCGTTGTTTGATTTGTACATACTAACTTATGTTGTTACTTGAATAATAAAGACAGCTTATTGATTACTTGCCAAAGTATTTTTGACAGCTTTTGCAGATTATTCTATTAAATATTTGTTTTACTTCATCTTATATTTGAAGTGCTTAATTTATACACAACGTGTATATGTACATCTGAATATAAAGGATATGCCTGATCAGAAAAATGTGTACCGGTTAACCCCAATAATTAAAATGTGATTGCAAGTTTCAGTTGTAAAATATGGATACACCACTAACACAAATCGAATTTTATTTAATAACGTATAAAAGAATAGTATACATACTATGTAACGTTTTAATGCATATTACATGAAAAGCTACGTTAAAACAAAATCGACGTTCGCATTAGTTTAACTTTAAAACATTAGTACATTACTTTGTAGTCGGGTAAAATTTTGCTACTGCTGTTTCGATTTCTATGAGACGTTACTTAATATGACGTTAGACTTAGAAACCTTTTAACTGCAGTGTAATTTAACACCTGTTTTAATGGTATAAAGCCATAAAATGTACACCCAAACGGAAGTCACTCGTAAGGTAGGAATGTGAACAAAAGACACTACAGTCTGTGTAAGAGACCCCTCAATACGCAGCAACCTTATGACAGTACAGTCTGTGTAAGAGACTCCTCAATACGCAGCAACCTTATGAAAGTTCAGTCTGGGTAAGAGACTCCTCAATATGCAGCAACCTTATGACAGTACAGTCTGGGTAAGAGACTCCTCAATACGCAGCAACCTTATGACAGTACAGTCTGTGTAAGAGACTCCTCAATACGCAGCAACCTTATGACAGTACAGTCTGTGTAAGAGACTCCTCAATACGCAGCAACCTTATGACAGTACAGTCTGTGTAAGAGACTCCTCGATACGCAGCAACCTTATGAATATATGTAGTGATACGTTTTAGGATTTAAGAGATATTGTAACCCACGTTATTAAGACAAAAGACATTATTTATGGATGATGTACTAGTATTTATGTAAAGTAACTTACAGCAGTTGATCAAATAGCGATCAAAACAAATATAATTTTAACTCTCGTGGTTAGAAAGACACTCAAATGGAAATCAAATGTTCATTGAGCACTGTGTGGAAGCTACTTACTTCAATCCTACTCTAAGTGATAGCTTAAGGGATCGTCCGAAATATTTAAATGTAAATACCACAGAATTTAACGATTTTAATGAAAAACACTTCTGTGTTTAATTTACGAGCAACCGAAAACAGCAGATTTTAATATTTGTTCAATAACTATCTCTACCACTGAAGTGTCCTAAAGCGTTATCTGTTTTAGAGCAAAGCTATACTGAGCCATCTGCTTTGTCCACTCCAGAGAATCGAGCTCTCAATTATAGCGTTGTAAGTTCGTTCACTTACCCTCTACCACAGGGAACGAAACATTCACTACTTTTCCTTCATTTACTAACTATTCATCACATGAATACTAACTAACTTTCTTCGAAATTCGTTCGTTTATTTTCGTATATACAAGTCAAATATTTTATGGCTCGGCATGACCAGGTGTTCGAAGCACTCGACTCATAATCTAAGGGTTGCGGGTTCGAATCCCCATCACACCAAACATGCTTGCCCTTTCAGCCGTGGGAGTATTATAATGTGACGGTGAACCCCACTACTCGTTGGTAAAAGAGTAGACCAAGAGTTGGCGGTGGGTGGTGATTACTAGCTGTCTTCCCTATTCTCTTACACTGCTAAATTAGGGACGGCTAGCGCAGATAGCCCTCGAGTAGCTTTGCGCGAAATTCAAAAAAGAAACAAACAAATATTTTAGTACCTGCTTAGCACTCTTCTTATTTGTCATAATTTATATTCTTGAATTAATATTCTAAAGGTTTAAATCCACGTAGAACAGAAAACAAAAGATATCCGGCAATACATTTAGTACAAATAAAATTATACAGACAATACGAATGAAATAACTCACATTGAACTCTGAGAAATACAGCGTTACTCTCCCCTTGTCCTTCACTGTTGGTCGCTAAGCAACTGTAGCGCCCCCTGTTGGAACGATGCACCTTCTGAATGACCAAAGATTGGTTACTGATGATCACCCCTGTCGATGTATTTGTCTGTAATTCAAGGCCTTCGAATCTCCAGCTGATACGTGTTGATGAAGGATTGGCCCGGATATTACATTCGAAATACACGTTATTTCCCTCTTGAATGTGGCTATGACGCAGTTTACTCCCAAGACGAAGTGACAGTTGTGGAACAACTACCCGTATTAATACAAAGCACAGGTATAGCATCCAGGTAACACGAAGAAAAACAAACTAGAGCTGTAAGTATTGCGAAAATATTACCATATGGACTTTATCATACAAGTAACGTTCATGTGAGCTTGTTCGGAAGTCGTTTCATGGTTTATGTGAAAGCAAATATTGTATCTCATTTAATGGGCTTTATATCAAATACAGTTTTAGCTATATATTTCATTTAATGAGTCTTATATCACGTAGAGCTTTAGATATATATATCTCATTTAAAGAACTTTATATCAGATGGAGCTTTAGCTGTATATATCTCATTTAATGATTTTATATCACTACTCAACAGTACTTTATCGTAACATCAATGAACGCAAAATGTTTCAAAGGAAAACAATAGTTTCTTGTGGCATAATAGTTCACAAAATAATGGGTACTTCTGAAAATAGCTCTTGTACAATCATTTGTTAATAGCCAGCTCGCGAAAATAAACTAGTTAACCTTGTAAAGAGTTGAATAACTATTTTATTATAAAACTTCATTAATCAGTTTTATTTGTTTTCTTTGTTATAAACCTCATACGGAAGTAAAGTGGGTTAATACAATACTTCTAACGTGCAGAACAAACTTCCTCTATCTATAAACCTCATACGGAAGTAAAGTGGGTTAATACAATACTTCTAACGTGCAGAACAAACTTCCTCTATCTATAAACCTCATACGGAAGTAAAGTGGGTTAATACAATACTTCTAACGTGCAGAACAAACTTCCTGTATCTATAAACCTCATACGGAAGTAAAGTCGGTTAATACAATACTTCTAACGTGCAGAACAAACTTCCTCTATCTATAAACCTCATACGGAAGTAAAGTGGGTTAATACAATACTTCTAACGTGCAGAACAAACTTCCTCTATCTATAAACCTCATACGGAAGTAAAGTGGGTTAATACAATACTTCTAACGTGCAGAACAAACTTCCTCTATCTATAAACCTCATACGGAAGTAAAGGGGTTAATACAATACTTAACGTGCAGAACAAACTTCCTCTATCTATAAACCTCATACGGAAGTAAAGTGGGTTAATACAATACTTCTAACGTGCAGAACAAACTTCCTCTATCTATAAACCTCATACGGAAGTAAAGTGGGTTAATACAATACTTCTAACGTGCAGAACAAACTTCCTCTATCTATAAACCTCATACGGAAGTAAAGGGGTTAATACAATACTTCTAACGTGCAGAACAAACTTCCTCTATCTATAAACCTCATACGGAAGTAAAGTGGGTTAATACAATACTTCTAACGTGCAGAACAAACTTCCTCTATCTATAAACCTCATACGGAAGTAAAGTGGGTTAATACAATACGTCTAACGTGCAGAACAAACTTCCTCTATCTATAAACCTCATACGGAAGTAAAGTGGGTTAATACAATACTTCTAACGTGCAGAACAAACTTCCTCTATCTATAAACCTCATACGGAAGTAAAGTGGGTTAATACAATACTTCTAACGTGCAGAACAAACTTCCTCTATCTATAAACCTCATACGGAAGTAAAGTGGGTTAATACAATACTTCTAACGTGCAGAACAAACTTCCTCTATCTATAAACCTCATACGGAAG
Organism: Tachypleus tridentatus; assembly: GCF_004210375.1. NCBI lineage: Eukaryota > Metazoa > Arthropoda > Merostomata > Xiphosura > Limulidae > Tachypleus > Tachypleus tridentatus. The sequence continues at coordinate 52,984,132 of NC_134836.1, forward strand.
TAAAGTGGGTTAATACAATACTTCTAACGTGCAGAACAAACTTCCTCTATCTATAAACCTCATACGGAAGTAAAGTGGGTTAATACAATACGTCTAACGTGCAGAACAAACTTCCTCTATCTATAAACCTCATACGGAAGTAAAGTGGGTTAATACAATACGTCTAACGTGCAGAACAAACTTCCTCTATCTCTAAACCTCATACGGAAGTAAAGTGGGTTAATACAATACTTCTAACGTGCAGAACAAACTTCCTCTATCTATAAACCTCATACGGAAGTAAAGTGGGTTAATACAATACGTCTAACGTGCAGAACAAACTTCCTCTATCTATAAACCTCATACGGAAGTAAAGTGGGTTAATACAATACTTCTAACGTGCAGAACAAACTTCCTCTATCTATAAACCTCATACGGAAGTAAAGTGGGTTAATACAATACGTCTAACGTGCAGAACAAACTTCCTCTATCTCTAAACCTCATACGGAAGTAAGTGGGTTAATACAATACTTCTAACGTGCAGAACAAACTTCCTCTATCTATAAACCTCATACGGAAGTAAAGTGGGTTAATACAATACGTCTAACGTGCAGAACAAACTTCCTCTATCTATAAACCTCATACGGAAGTAAAGTGGGTTAATACAATACTTCTAACGTGCAGAACAAACTTCCTCTATCTATAAACCTCATACGGAAGTAAAGTGGGTTAATACAATACTTCCTCTATCTCTAAACCTCATACGGAAGTAAAGTGGGTTAATACAATACTTCTAACGTGCAGAACAAACTTCCTCTATCTATAAACCTCATACGGAAGTAAAGTGGGTTAATACAATACGTCTAACGTGCAGAACAAACTTCCTCTATCTATAAACCCCATACGGAAAGTGGGTTAATACAATACTTCTAACGTGCAGAACAAACTTCCTCTATCTATAAACCTCATACGGAAGTAAAGTGGGTTAATACAATACTTCTAACGTGCAGAACAAGCTTCCTCTATCTATAAACCTCATACGGAAGTAAAGTGGGTTAATACAATACTTCTAACGTGCAGAACAAGCTTCCTCTATCTATATAAGTTCAATACTATACTATACGCTAGTAAACTTGGTGTACACAGTATCATTAACGTGCAGAAGAAACTATGAAAATAAATTCCATATTATACAAATCGTGTTTAATCGTGTGTTGACATTATCTAAGCTCATGTTTCCAGCGCACAATTAGATGAAAGCAGTGTCAAAATATCGTTGTTACTTGAACAATGAAATATGATTTATAGAGACACTTACAATGAACTTGTAGTTTCCAACCATCTTCGATCGCACTTCCTGGAATTAGAACATTTTCTGCTCGACAAGACAAATATTTACCGTTATCGTCACTAGTTGGTACGATGGTCAGCGCGCTAACAGTTATGTTTCCATTAGCGATCAGATCAGGTGGTACAAGAACTTTAGCAGTTTTAAGCTGCTTACTGCCTTTCCACCAGGATATTTGAGCAGGAGGTCTCGATCCGCCAGCCGTGCATCTCAGATCTGAAGAATGATCCGCAGAAAGCGGGCGGTTTTTGTTTGTAATCTTCACAGCAAGAGGCCTAACTATGGAAATCAAATTTCATAGCAGTCAGAGATAAAAAAATTAAATAAAATTACACAATTATTTTGAAACAAACATAGTTAAAAAAAGAAAAATAGGTAAAATATTCTAGATTTTATAATTGTTTCTAAATCCGTTAGTAAAATTCTGAAACAATAGAAATCAAGTGTGCAAACCTTATCTTTTATTTATTTTTTTTTGTTGGTTGAAAAATTTAAATTTTTAAAAACAGAAAACTTAAAAATTAAAGACGCCAACATTCGCAGGTTTATGGAATCTTGACCAATTTTCACAATAGAAAAATCTTGAAAAATACAGAAAAAAATAAAAAAGTCCTTATATCACTGTTTGGGACCTGCAAGTATACCAAATTTCATGTAAGTTGGTTGAAATACGTATTAGAGTCCAGAAAAACGTCAAATTATGTTTTCCTCACTGAAACATTCAGTATCAAAAGAAACTTCAAAATCGTCGTATATATTTGTTTGGGATACGTAAAAAACTGTATTTGTAGTAAATCTCATGTAAATTTGCCAAAATACGGCAGAGTAATTATTAAAAACCCAAACTCTAAAATTATGTTTTCTGTGGCATCTTTAAAAGAGCCTAAATATAAAAAAACTAAAGTGGTCATGTTAGAACAAGATATAACCATGTCCAGTTTCAATTCAATCCGCCCATAAACGAGGGAATGACATCCGATCGAAAATTGTTTGAAGGAAGAAAAAACAATAAAAATACAGTACGAACACATAATGTTGTTGTTGTTGTTATTTGTGGTGAACGAACACGTAATGTTGTTGTTGGTGTTATTTGTGGTAAACGAACACATAATGTTGTTGTTGGTGTTATTTGTGGTAAACGAATATATAATGTTGTTGTTGGTGTTATTTGTGGTAAACAAACAAATAATGTTGTTGGTGAATTGTTATTTGTGGTAAACGAACACAATGTTGTTGTTGGTTTTTTATTTGTGGTGAACGAACACGTAATGTTGTTGTTGGTGTTATTTGTGGTAAACGAACACGTAATGTTGTTGTCGGTGTTATTTGTGGTAAACGAACACGTAATGTTGTTGTCGGTGTTATTTGTGGTGAACAAACTCATAATGTTGTTGTTGGTGTTATTTTTGGTAAACGAACACATAATGTTGTTGTTGGTGTTATTTTGTGGTAAACGAACACGTAATGTTGTTGTTGGTGTTATTTGTGGTAAAACGAACACATGATGTTGTTTGTTGTTGGTGTTATTTGTGGTAAACGAACACATAATGTTGTTGTCGGTGGTGTTATTTGTGGTAAACGAACACGTAATGTTGTTGTCGGTGTTATTTGTGGTAAACGAACACATAATGTTGTTGTCGGTGTTATTTGTGGTGAACAAACGAACACGCAATGTTGTTGTTGGTGTTGTTATTTGTGGTAAACAGAACACGCGTAATGTTTGTTGTCAGTGTGTTATTTGTGGTAAACAGAACACGTAATATTTGTTGTCCGGTGTTATTTGTGGTAAACGAACACGTAATATTGTTGTCGGTGTTATTTGTGGTAAACGAACACATGATGTTTGTTGTTGGTGTTATTTGTGGTGAACGAAACACATGATGTTGTTGTTGGTGTTATTTGTGGTGGAACGAACACATGATGTTGTTGTTGGTGTTATTGCTGTGGTAAACGAACACATGATGTTGTTGTTGGTGTTATTTGTGGTAAACGAAACACATGATGTTTGTTACATTGAGTGTTGGTAATTGCAGTGAACGAACACGTAATGTTGTTGTTGGGTGTTATTTGTGGTAAAACGAACACGTAATGTTGTTGTTGGTGTTATTTGTGGTAAAACGAACACGTAATGATTGTTGTCGGTGTTATTTGTGGTAAACGAACACGGATGTTGTTGTTGGTGTTATTTGTGGTAAACGAACACGTAATGTTGTTGTCGGTGTTATTTGTGGTAAACGAACACATGATGTTGTTGTTAGTGTTATTTGTGGTGAACGAACACATGATGTTGTTGTTGTAGTGTTATTTGTGGTGAACGAACTACGCATGATGTTGTTGTTGGTGTTATTTGTGGTGAACACACATGATGTTGTTGTTGGTGTTATTTGTGAAGTGAATTAAACGACACATGATGTTGTTGTTGGTGTTATTTGTGGTAATCTGATACGCTTCCGAAAGTTCCTCATAATATCCTTATGGTGGTTTTGCCACATTCCCATGTTATTCAAAAATGTGACTATAGACACCGTCAACGATATTAAAAAGTCTCTCAACAGATTTGATGATCCACAATGAGCATTAACGTAGAAAGTAGTCTC
>NC_134836.1:52988555-53048251 GCF_004210375.1 Tachypleus tridentatus
CATGTCATGTTCTGGTATAATACTATAAAATGTTCATGTATAATACCATAATATATTTCTGTATAATACCATAACATGTTCTGTATAATACCATAAAATGTTCTGTATAATACCATAACATGTTCTGGTATAATACTATAAAATGTTCTGTATAATACTATAAAATGTTCTGTATAATACCATAACATGTTCTGGTATAATACCATAAAATGTTCTGTATAATACAATAACATGATCTTGTACAATACTATAAAATGTTCTGTATAATACAATAACATGATCTTGTATAATACTATAACATGTTCTCATGTAATCGTTCACACAATTTTGATTGGTTTAGAGACTGAACTTTCTGCTTCTAAAACTGGGTCTCGATACTTGTGATGGACACAACAGAGAAATACCATGAGTAGCTTTGCACTTAAGAACAAACAAACAAACAAAACATTATGTTAAAACATTTAATAAGAACGTCCTACGTCTTGAACTTTCAACACTATAAACTAGTTTATACACACGAATGAAATAACTGACGTTTGGGTTCTGCGAACATCAATAGGCATTTATTTTAACAGTTGCAGCTCTTACAGTTTATTGTTTTTTATCACGTCTGGAAAGTCCAATAAAATGTTTTAACTTTATAATGTAAGAAAAAAAAAAGAACAGTTTTAAAAGCAGAACATAAACTATTGCTGTGTGTTTATGATCGTATATTACGCTACATGATTAAGAAATGCCCGTATGTGATACTTGAAACCTTCAGTACTCTGTGATTCGTTTGGTTTATTTGGAATTAAGTAGAACGTTATACAATAGGCTATTTGTGTTCTGCCTACCACGAGTATCGAAACCTAGTTTGTAGCTGAGTGAGTCCGCAGGCATACCGCTGAGCCACTAGGGAGCAGTACTGAGGGAAACTCTATTCATTAACGAACACCTCTCTGTCTCTCTCTTTTTTTTTTCTAAACTCTGTAAGAATAGAATTTTTGTGAAAGCCACAAATGTTTGTTTTGGCCTTTAATTTTACCCTTATGGAATATTTAGTAAAATATAATATCGAACTATTCTGTAAGTCTGGAATATTAAGTAAGTTTGGTTTGAATTTCGCACAAAGCTACATGAGGGCTATCTGCGCTAGCCGTCCCTAATTTAGAAGTGTAAGATTAGAGGGAAAGCAGCTAGTCATCATCACCCACCGTCAACTCTTGGGCTACTCTTTTACCAACGAACAGTGGGATTGACTGTAACATTATAATGCCCCCACGGCTGAAAGGGCGAGCATATTTGGTGTGACGGGAATTCGAACCGACGAATTACGAGTCGAGTGCCTTAACCACCTGGTCATGCCATGCCTGTTAAGTAAGTCGATAAATTAATGGATAACTGCTCATTGACCATTAGTGATTACAAAAATAGAAAGTAATAGAAGATAAATATTTAATTTTCACATAAGTAATTTAAAATAAACTAACCAAATGCTGCTCCGGCCATATTAAGCAAGTAAATTGAAGATATGTAAATAACTTATTAATTTTCTAAATACATTAATTAAGTAATACCGTGCATAATAATAATATTATTATTAGAAAATAATGTAGTTTTCTGTAGAATTACTTTAACTTGATCAAAGTTTACTTTGTTTTAAACCTCTAATAACCTTAGTGGACTTTACATGCTAACGGTATAATGTTGTTACTCGGAAAAGTTTTTTTTTATTCTTTCTTTGCTGTTAATAAAAATGTACTTTAACAAAAAATAAGAATTTTTGGCACACGAAAAAATTTATTTTGAAATATGTTTCCTAAAATGTGGCAAATAAATCGACATTCAATAACACCAGCTTTCTGACCGCCACAGACCAGTAAAATTTATTGCTTATGTAATTCATTATCAGCTGACAAATGAAGAAGTTACTTAATCTGTTTGTTTTTGAATTTCATGCAAAGCTACTCAAGGGCTATCTGCGCTAGCCGTCCCCAATATACCAGTGTAAGACTAGAGGGAAGGCAGCTAGTCATCACCACCCACCGCCAACTCTTGGGTTACTCTTTTACCAACAAATAGTGAGATTGACCGTCACATTATAACACACCCAAGGCTGAAAGAGCGAGAATGTTTGGTGCGATCGGGATTCGAACCCGCGATCATCGGATTACGAGTCGAACACCCTTAACACGCTTCTTGGCCATGCCAGGCCCGTTACGTAAGTAATCTACAGAGGTAGAAAATATTGTGATCATTAAACGACGTACTGCGGTCTTCCGCATTCATACTTAAGAAAATTAAAATTTAAGTTACTAGTTTTACGTAAGAGTAGAAATACTTTTATGAAATTAATCCTATGAAAATATAAAACATATTTCTCATAAAACAGACCGAAATAAGTTATTCGTACTCACACAGGCTATAACAAAATTAGAATTTTTTGTTTTATAAAAAGCTATCTAAGGGCCAAGTGTTTATTTGTTGTTTTTTTTTAATTTTGCGCAAAACTACACGAGAGCTATCTGCGCTAGGCGTCCCTAATTTAGCAGAGTAAGACTGGAGGGAAGGCAGCTAGTTATCACCACACACCGCCAACTCTTGGGCTACTCTTTTACCAACGAATAATGGGATTGAGCGTAACATTGTAACGCCCCCACGGCTGAAAGGGCGATAATGTTTGGTGTGACGGGGGTTTCGAACCGAGGTGGAGCTAAGTAAAGTAACCACCCTGTTTCTACTCAACACAACCCACCATTAACTGCTGATCTACTCTTTACGGTCACTGGTTGACGGTCACATAATAACAATCCACGGCCGAAAGGACAACCATGACGAGACTAGAACACGTCACCCTCAGATTTTAAGACGAGTATCTTAAGTAGAAAAAAAAAGTAGAACTGGCTGTGGCTACTGTGTATTTTATTAATTTTCACACAACTTAAAATGGTTAAACAAATTAAAATAAAATATATTCTTATATCGGAACAAAACTTCTAAGTTTGATTAAAATATGTATGTAAGCATCTGCAGTCAAAATATAATTTGGAACATAAATTATAAACATGATTTCAAATGCCTTTAAAGTGTGTGAGTCGTCATAAAACTTATGATATATCCTCTTTCTGTTTGATTTTTTTTTTTACAGTTGATTATGTCTTTGTTTATTATGGTTTGTGTAATGGTAGTGTTCTTGTTTGTGAACTCCCAATTAACAAGGAAAATAGTGAACTTTTGAAATCCGAAATAGCGTCACTACAAACGTCTTCCATGTCCTCGACTAGCTCACGTAAGAACTGTCACGTGTGGGTGACACAGATGCTTAGAGCGCCCAACATGTTTAGTTCCAGTGCTATAGACCGACAAAATAACGCGCGTAACAGCTGGTGGAGCTTACTCGCTCTTCTAGTTGACTTATTAGAACCAGCTGGGCCACATGGGTTTTGGCCGTGTTTCAAATTTCGCTAACCACCTAAATGCTGCGTTGCTATTGGTGTAATGCTTTACACATCTGTGCCGTTAGAACCTTTCGCTAACCACTCTTACAACCATAAGACAGACAGCCTTTGGGAAATAGAACTAAAAACTATAAAAACAGAAATTATTGAAAGAACGTATTATAATACTCTGAGATTTTTAACGAATTCTACAGCTTTATGTTCCTAATTCATTTTATTTTATTCCAGTCAGTAACTGTCAATTTTCACACCCTGGATCTCCAGGGTGTACTTCAAATCTAAACAACCACTGATGTTATTAGTTCAAGTATTTTAAGCGTGAAAGTTCGCCAAACTTTTAACATTACTTGTGGGGAAAAAAATCCATTTTATCTTATTGTTAGCTTTTTTTCGAAACATTTATTGAGTTGTAAACTTAAACAATTAAATATTTTATCGTCTTAACACACCGTACGTGCAACGACGTTTTTTTCAATCTATAAAACTTATTAAAGAGGGAAAAAAATATTATCTGGCGTTCATGCATACGTGTGTGCACGTGAGTGGAATATCCTTTTCATGTTTTGGAGCCCACCCTTAAATGACATAGCAGTATGTTTATGGACTCACACCTTTAGAAACCGAGTTTCGATACCCGTGGTGGGCAGAGCACAGATAGCCCATTGTGTAGCTATTTGCTTAAATCTAAAGAGACAAATAATGTTTAGGAAATATAATTGGACTTTATTAGTTTTTATTTCTTCTCTTTATTCTAACGAGTTTGTTCTTATACAGTTTTAAAAATATAATAAATGACAAACTAGCGATATCGTAAGTGATCAAATTTTGTTAAACCATAAAAACATGAAACTAAAATGTTAGTTTCATGCTTTTACTTATAAGTAACAAAACAACTAGAATACTCGACGTAACTTAGTATAATATATATAAGATTGAATATAATTACGAGTTGTCTCATTTCTTCGGGAAGTATGTTAATAGTATGTTAACATAGTATGTTATGTTAACATACTAGTCTATTTTTGTATTTTATAATAGGAAAATATATGCACCTTATTTTTATAAACAATTATTAATAATTATAAAGTCATTAAACAAATGGAAAAAGATGTAAAACATGAATATATCTTAAGATACACGTTTCTGATAAGCCACTTAGAATGGGATAATTTTAAGAAAGACTTGTGTTAACAATAAGACCACCTTCACCAATAAATAAATACATCCAAGTGAGATAATTACAGTTGTCTGTCTAAGCCTTGATGACGTTCTTTTAATAATTAACTAACTACTTACACATTTATTAGCATACTCACGTATTGTTTTAATTACTCCATATCACTCGCTGGAAAGTTTTGATATTTTATTACGCCATTTTCTTCGCAAGCAATTGTGGATTTTTAAGTTATACATTATTAATTAGCTTATGTGTGACGTATTATCTGTAACGATTCGTACTGGTCCTCAATTCTGAAGTATTATTTGTAACGATTCGTACTGGTTCTCAATTTTGAAGTATTATCTGTAACGATTCGTACTGGTCCTCAATTCTGAAGTATTATTTGAAACGATTCGTACTGGTCCTTAATTCTGAAGTATTATTTGTAACGATTCGTACTGGTCCTCAATTCTGAAGTATTATTTGTAACGATTCGTACTGGTCCTTAATTCTGAAGTATTATTTGTAACGATTCGTACTGGTCCTCAATTCTGAAGTATTATCTGTAACGATTCGTACTGGTCCTCAATTCTGAAGTATTATTTGTAACGATTCGTACTGGTCCTCAATTCTGAAGTATTATCTGTAACGATTCGTACTGGTCCTCAATTCTGAAGTATTATCTGTAACGATTCGTACTGGTCCTCAATTTTGAAGTATTATCTGTAACGATTCGTACTGGTCCTCAATTCTGAAGTATTATCTGTAACGATTCGTACTGGTCCTCAATTCTGAAGTATTATCTGTAACGATTCGTACTGGTCCTCAATTTACTTTTGAAGAAGGCTTCAAGAGCGCTGGGATTTCTTGTTGAGTATGTTGTTTGCAATAGAACTGGTAGTCGACATGTATAAATATTGAGAAACGTTAAACCTGAGAAAGGACTTAATTATTATCGGTAATGTTACGTTAAAGTTCATCACTGACTTACCCAGGTTATTTGTTGTGGACTCAACAGTTATTAGTATTACTGTAATCTGAGGTTTCTTAGAATATATTCGTAGACTGTTTTAGGTACAATGTAATTTTTATTATCTTCATTTTTGAGGCATTTAAGGGTTCTTCTAACTTACAAGGTTCTTGTAATTCTGTAAATGGTTATTACGATATATTTTTTCTATTATTAAATGTTGAAGAATGTGTTCGTTTTTTAGCGCATATTCTATAGAAATTTCCATTATTACCTCATATTCATATTCACTTGAACTGACTTTTTAATGTCGTTAAACCACCCCCACAAAACGAAAGTTTGAATATTTGTTGTATGTGTGTGTTTTTGTTTTAGTAAAGTCACATCGAGCTATCTACTAAGTTCACCGAGGGAAATTAGAGTTGTAAATTCTTAGACTTACCGCTGTACTAGCGGGGGACTATTTGGTTGTATAACATGTTAGTTAGTCCGAGGACACGAACAGAAAAAAAGAAACACAATTAATAAGAACACTCAGGAAAGGACCTACACATAAACACAGCTAAGTCTCCCAGCTTGCAACTGCATAAGTAAAATGCTTTTAAAGTTTCCTTTAAAAATATAAAGTAAATTAGGATTTCACATCAGGATAGCAATAAATTTGCATTTTCCTTGAAGAAAACCATTACTTTGTGATCATCGAGAAGATTCTGATGTATATGTTTCAGTAACGTTCATAATAAGGAACTCCACACTTCAAAAATACTCCTGACTAACTTATGTTTTCACAGATATAAACACAGGTTTACCTTGGAACTTAAATGTTTGTTTTGTAGTTGGGGGTGGGGTGGGTGTGGGGGGTAGAAGCTTTTTAAAGCAAAGATAAGGAAAATGATGGATGAGAACAAAAATAAAGATTGCAAAGCCTGACAGCACTTTACAGCTTGTCTTGAAGCTTTCAAATCAAAAGCTAATTTCCTCTTCCTGATAACAAAAATGATCTCACTGGGTGTTTTCATTCTGTAGTTAACCAATGAGAAATTGGATTGCAAAAATTCGGAAGTATCTTTGCCTTGTCTGACAGGCAAACTTCAAAGATGTTCAGGGACTGGATTGGTTCGCATTTTCTTACATCCTATAAACTGCTGTATGAGTAAGGTGTGTGTTTGTGTGTTTTCTTATAGCAAAGCCATATCGGGCTATCTGCTGAGCCCACCGAGGGGAATCGAACCCCTGATTTTAACTTTGTAACTCCGTAGACGTACCGCTGTACCGGGAGACATGTGAGTAACGAATAAGGGTTTTAAACCACTTGAGAATTAGGAGTAAAATTACCAAGGATCATTTAAGGAGAGAAAAATATCCTAGCGATTGGTGGAGATGTTAAGTACCGTGTCAGAAGGATGCTGCGAACAGAGCCGGGGTCAAGTTAGAGGGGAAAGTGCAAGAGTTAGAGAGGGAAAGACATGTTTGTTTGTTTTGGTTTTTGAAATTCGCACAAAGCTACTCGAGGGCTATCTGTGCTAGCCGTTCCTAATTTATCAGTGTAAGACTAGAGGGAAGGCAGCTTGTCATCACCACCCACCGCCAACTCTTGGGCTACTCTTTTACCAACGAATAGTGGGATTGACCGTCACATTATAACACCCGACGGCTGAAAGGGCGAGCATGTTTGGTGCGACCGGGATTCGAACCCGCGACCCTCAAATTACGAGTCGAATGCCTTAACCACCTGGCCATGTCGGGTCGGGGGAAACATATAGCCGAAGGTTAACTTTAGACGATCATGATAGCAAATACGAGCGTAATATATATGGCATACTACATATTGCAAGTATATTTTTTTATGTAAAAAACGTCCAAGCAGTGGAGCTCTGTCTGTTTTTCAATTTTGTGGAAAAGCTATACAAACATAACCATCTTTAATTTTAAGCTTATAAACAAGACGAATAGTACGTCAGTTAACAACATCCACTGCCTATTTGTGGCTTATTCTTGTAAGAAGACGTGAGCCATGGACCTTCGGAATCACAGTCTACGAATACTAGAACCACTAGGTCACGCCCAATCCAGGAACTACCTAACTTTAACTAAGTTTTCTGTAGATTGCTCACAAAAACAACATAAAAAATCCACTATTAGTCTTTCTTGAATTACTGGAATAGATACAGAAAAGACAAGCTCCCTATCAAAATTTTAGATGTGAAATGCAGACGTAGATTTGGATAAGTGAAAACGTCTGTCTCTTAGCAAAAACAACACCAACAAAAGAGTGTTTAGTATTTCAGCTTACTGTGTACAGAATGAAAAAACTGCAAAAAGGGTTAAAAATACAAAGGGTAAAACTGAGGAAATACGTATTAATGGTTTATTATTGTATTAGTTGTTGTCCAATATTTAGGACGGATGGCCTATGGTTGATAGTTGTTCATTTTTATTGTTCGAATTTGTTAATTGTATCTCAAGACGGTTAGTATGGATATTAAAACTTTTATTAAAATAAAGTAGAAAACAAAGAAGGTCAAAACAGACATCTTAAGATACATTTTTACTTCAAGTGGGTTTCTCGTCATCACGAATTTCTCAATTCTTTTATAAAAGCTGACCTACGGCGCAACTCCAATTTTTGCACCACTATATGTTTACGTTTTAAATAATTATAATTCAGCAGAACACAGCACCTGTTTAATATTTGCCTGATTAATGCTTATGGCCAATTTGAACTAATAATGATTTAACAATAAAAAAAACTAATATTCTATCTGAAACAATACAACAATAATATTCTATCTGAAACATTTTCGGTAAATTGGTCTTTAATGAGACGACAATACTTCAAACAAGAAGTATTCCACACAAACTCAGTTCTTAAGGTTTTCCTCAGATAGGTTACTACTCTTGATATCAGTGTCTTCTTGTGATAAATAGATGGCGTCGTTGACAAATTAATTTGTCACATTATCTTCCAAGTAAAAATAACTCACACGAACTTATGGTTAGTAATGACTTTACAAGAACTAGATTATAAATAACTCACTGGAATGCAATTTCTATTCTTTTCTTTAGAGGATATTATTATATCCTTATTATCCACAGAAGCTACCTTACGAGACAGCATTTTTCTGCCGTTGCTCTGATTACGTATGATAATAAATAAAACTGGAAAACGTTCATTAATAGGCCTACATGAATGGGGGTGTAACTTAACCCAAATTAATCATTCTGAATGTTAACAAAGGCAATCACTGACAAGTGATAATGAAGATATCATTCTATTTACTTTGTTGGTTAGGCCTACTCATGACAGTATGAGAGCTGAGGGATTTCAATAGCGACATTATATCTGGGTGGTAGATGTGAGAAGTATAACACCTGGGTCGTATCGCGTGATCTCCCTCTGCAGTTAGAAACACGTCAATACATTAATTAATTTTTTTTATAATTAACTTCAACAAACTACAAGGATAACAATTTTCCGATACGATTAATTTCAATTTTATTATTATTTTTTGAAAATGACAAACTGGGTTCTTGAACGTCCACAGTCTTTAGAAGTAACATTATTTTTACTTTACTTCTTTCGTACAATTTTATAATTATAACGTCATAAGTATGTATGAATTCATGTATCAACTTTCTGGTTCTTATTGGATTCAAAATTATACAATGGGCTATCTCTGCGCTGCCCATTGTGGGTGTCTAAACCTGACATTTTATTTTAACGTTATACACTCTCAGACTTAACTCTGAGACACTCAAGGGCATATGACTTAAGTAATTTTCACATTAATTGTCACATATATATCGATGAAAGAAATAAACATCCTCGTGAGACAGTGGCAACTTTACAAATCTAAAATTCGGGGCTCGGTTCCTCGAGCTGAACACGGTAGATAACTCAATGTGGCTTTGCTATAAAACACAGAACAACAGCAATATCATTTAGTTTTCTTTCTTTACAAGTGAATACGTAATGACTTTAAAACCTAACCATATTAAGGTTTAGAACATCAGTTCAAGAACTGGGTACATAATCACGACGTGTACATTCAACAAAACGATACTGTATACATTCAAGAAGACAATACTGTATACATTCAACAAAACGATATTGTATACATTCAAGAAGACAATACTGTATACATTCAACAAAACGATATTGTATACATTCAAGAAGACAATACTGTATACATTCAATACTGTATACATTCAAGAAGACAATACTGTATACATTCAACAAAACGATATTGTATACATTTAAGAAGACGATACTGTATACATTCAACAAAACGATACAGTATACATTCAACAACACGATACAGTGTACATTCAACAAAACGATACTCTATACATTCAAGAAGACGATACTGTATACATTCAACAAAACGATACTGTATACATTCAGAAAAACGGTATTGTATACATTTAAGAAGACGATACTGTATACATTCAACAAAACGATACAGTATACATTCAACAACACGATACAGTATACATTCAACAACACGATACAGTGTACATTCAACAAAACGATACTCTATACATTCAAGAAGACGATACTGTATACATTCAACAAAACGATATTGTATACATTAAAGAAGACGATACTGTAAACATTCAACAAAACGATATTGTATACATTCAAGAAGACGATACTGTATACATTCAACAAAACGATACAGTATACATTCAACAACACGATACAGTGTACATTCAACAAAACGATACTCTATACATTCAAGAAGACGATACTGTATACATTCAAAAAACGATACTGTATTCATTCATTAAAACGATACTGTATACATTCAACAAAATGATATTGTATTCGTTCAATAAGACGATAATGTATACATTCAACAACACGATACCGTGTACATTGAACAAAACGATACTCTATACATTCAAGAAGACGATACTGTATACATTCAGGAAAACGGTATTGTATACATTTAAGAAGACGATACTGTATACATTCAACAACACGATACAGTGTACATTCAACAAAACGATATTGTATACATTCAAGAAGACGATACTGTATACAGTCAAAAAACGATACTGTATTCATTCATTAAAACGATACTGTATACATTCAACAACACGATACCGTGTACATTGAACAAAACGATACTCTATACATTCAAGAAGACGATACTGTATACATTCAAAAAACGATACTGTATTCATTCATTAAAACGATACTGTATACATTCAACAAAATGATATTGTATTCGTTCAATAAGACGATAATGTATACATTCAAAAAACGATACTGTATTCATTCATTAAAACGATATTGTATAATTCAACAAAACGATATTGTATTCGTTCAATAAGACGATAATGTATACATTCAAAAAACGATACCGTGTACATTGAACAAAACGATACTCTATACATTCAAGAAGACGATACTGTATACATTCAAAAAACGATACTGTATACATTCAACAAAATGATATTGTATTCGTTCAATAAGACGATAATGTATACATTCAAAAAACGATACTGTATTCATTCATTAAAACGATATTGTATAATTCAACAAAACGATATTGTATTCGTTCAATAAGACGATAATGTATACATTCAACAAAACGATACTGTATTCATTCATTAAAACGATAATGTATATATTCAACAAAACGATATTGTATACATTCAACAAAACGGTATTATATACATTCAAAAAGATGATACTGTTTACATTCAAGAAGACGATACTGTTTACATTCAACAAAACGATAAGTATACATGCAACAAAACAACATTAATGTGATTATTTCTGTGCATATTTTGTGACAATGTTTTTCGCACGCTAATATACTGTTACACGTATTTTTATGTAATCCACTTTTTAAGTATACAAACATTGCGTTTCGAATACGGTACTGTACTAAAATGTTAAGACAGCAAAAATTAAATACCAGGCTACTTTCAAAGAATAATATAAAGTAAATCACAGGTGAAACATTACAATTTGATTAATCTTCGTATTTTGTACAGCAGAAACTCAGTAGACGTGCTTGAGTTCAGCAAACAGTTAATATTTTCTGTGTCCCATTTTTGATTTAATAATTGCAGAAAGTCTTTCAGACATTGTTGAAACATGTTTAATAAAGTTGTTCTGTAGAATTTCACTCCAAATGTCTAAAACACTTCCATAAACTTTCTTTGGAACTTAGGGTTTGATCTATAAAATCCTAAATCTGCTCAGTTCGACTGAGGTCAGGATTTTGTGTGGTTCATTGAATCATTTGAATGACTCCAGTACATTCTTTGTTATCTAAGTAATTTACACATAGATTGGATATGTGTTTAGGGTCATTATCTTATTGGTAGTAGAATCCTTTACCAATAATATAGAAACTGCAGGGTATACTATGATGGTTTGTTTGTTTGTTTTGTTTTTGAAATTCGCACAAAGCTACTCGAGGGCTATCTGTGCTAACCGTCCCTAATTTAGTAGTGTAAGACTAGAGGGAAGACACCTAGTCATCACCACCCACCGCCAACTCTTGGGCTACTCTTTTACCAACGAATAGGGGGATTGACTGTCACATTATAACACCGCCACGGCTGAAAGGGCGAGCATGTTTGGCGCGATGAGGATGCAAACCCGCGACCCTCAGATTACGAGTCGCACGCCTTAACACGCTTGGCCATGCCGGGCCTTACTGTGATGGATCAGTATGTAATAGTACTTGTGCTGGTCCATTATTCCATTTATTGTGCAAATGTCTCCTGTCGCCTCAGCAGGAAAACACCGCCAACTTCACCGTAGGTGCCTTGAACCAAACTTTCGAACTTGGACTCAGCCGTCCATACCACCGATTTCCAATCATCAACACTCGAAATTTGAATTTTTTTTTAGTAAACTCCAGTCTCTTGATAATATTTGAAGATCGAAATAAAGCTTTTTTTTAACAGCTGAACAACCAAATATTCCACTGTCGTTGTGTTTTCTTGATACTGTAGATCTGGACACTTTTCTGTCATTTGTTTTGGTTTTGAATTTCGCGCAAAGCTACACAAGGGCTATCTGTACTGGCCGTCCCTAATTTAGCAGTGTAAGACTAGAGAGAAGGCAGTTATTCAACACCACCCACCGACAACTCTTGGGTTACTCTTTTACCAACAAATAGTGGGATTGACCGTAACATTATAACGTCCCCACGGCTGAAAGGACGAGCATGTTTTGTGTGACGGGGATTCGAACCTGCAACCCTCGGATAACGAGCCGAGTGCCTTAACCATCTGGCCATGCCGGGCCCTGTCATTTGGAACATGATCTTATATCTCACGCTTGAGTTTAGTAGCAGTCTTCCTTCTGTCCTGAAGGCTGCATAAACGAACATACTTAACATCAGTATCATGGAGTTTTGGTGTTCTGCCTCATTGACAATGTTTGGGGGAGCATTTCAAGCTTTGGGCCGTGGTATGACAACGAAACTTAATATATATAGTTGCTAAACACTGTTTTTATAAATGTTTACTTGTGGAGTGCTATTAAATTCATCTCTTCTGAAATATATCGGTTTTCAAGAGGGATCATTGAAGCATTACCGTAGTGTTGAAACTTACATACACTTATTTATGGAAGAATTAGCCAAATATAATGATAAATGTTTTCTTGTACTAATGGTACTGTACATATACAGAATATACAGTATTTTGTCTTAACGGTTTCATACAGTACTGTACATATACAGATTATACATTATCTTGTCTTAACGGTTTCATACAGTACTGTGCATATCCAGGATAGACATTCTCTTGTCTTAACTGTTTCATACAGTACTGTACGTGTCCAGGATAGACTTCTATTGTCTTAACGGTTTCATACAATACTATACGTATCTGGAATAAATTTTTACAGACTTGTTTGATCAATTTAAATAGTACAAATACAAAGCTGTATTAGTTTTAGTGTTGGTTTTTTTATAGTGCAAAGTGTTACACAGTTTACTGTGACAACCATTAGATGATTCAGAGACAAAATTTTTTATACTTTAAACTAGGCTAAACAAAACATTAAATGGCGAAAAATATATATTACTAAGGTCAGTCCTCTATTAACTGCAGTAATACAATATCAGTCTTGGTTTTCGATACCCAAGACGCAACACGACAACTGAATACCAACATTGAAACTAAAAATAGTTTTAAAAAGTATTTTATTAAAAAATAAATTTAGTAAGTTTTCGAGGGTGAAAATAGGGTTAAGATTTATATAACATTTTATATATTTCATCAGTTCTCTCAATCACACGAAATTTCAAATAACCACGAAAATTTTCACACGTTCTAAGACAACTGCAAGACTCGATACATTTATTTTAGTAACCTATTGTAATTTGTTATTTTTTGAATTTCGCGCAAAGCTACTCAAGGCCTATCTGCGTTAGCCGTCCCTAATTTAGCAGTGTAAGATTAGAGGGAAAGCAGCTAGTCATTTTCACCCACCGTCAACTCTTGGGCTACTCTTTTACCAAAGAATAGTGGGATTGACCGTCACATTATTATGCCCCCAAGGCTGAAAGAGCGAGCATGTTTGGTGCGACCGGGATTCGAACCCGCAACCCTCACATTACGAGTCGAACGCCTTAACCCACCTGGCCATGCCGGGCCTATTTTCGTAACTATTACATCAGTAATTCCAGTTACGTACATGTAGTAAAGTTGTATTCAAATGACTTTTCCATTTCAGTGCCCTATGAAAGAAAATACCAGTTTATTTTTCACACTGAATATTACAAAAGTTTTGCTTATCCAGGTATTTCGCTGACAGATAATAACTTCAGATCGTTTCATTGAAGTATATAACTGAAAGATAGCTTACAATACATATAACTAAGATAAGCTCTTTACATGTATCTTTCTTCACTAACACTACTTTCACTTTTCAGAAGAAACAACAGATCCAATTGTTTAAGCTAATCTTGAGATTCGTTAAAAGCTAATTTACAATCATTGTATGACGCTTATGTAAATAAGCGCTAAAAGTAACGTTACAAGCAGCCACCCCAATACATCCCTAAGTAACGTTAATTTAATTTGAACTAACATATGGATTGTTTGTATTTACCTTACATATTCTTAAATTATAAACCTTTCATTTTCTTAGTACCGACATCGTAATACGAAGTCAATGCTTTAAACAGATTTTTTTTCCCACGTTACTTGGATGTCACTTCTTATTTAATTTCTTATAACTACTTAATAGTACTTAATAGATAAACTCACTTCACCGTGAGTTTATCTCACAACTGAAATGAACTCTTAACTTTGTCTAGAAGACTTTCTATGACAGTTATCTGAAGTGTTACACCATTACCATCAACGAAAGCCCATTCGCCTTGCATACTACAATCAAAACTTCCTTTGTTAACTGCAGGCAGCCTTTATGACCACTTTTGTTATACAAAAACCAAAACAAACATGTACAAATGTTTATATAGATATTATTAAGTGCGCTAGCTTCATTTAAAGTATATATCATGTTGTTTTATGATAACGAATGCTACCAATTACTTCAATAACAAGACAAAATTTAATATCGAGGTGGTTAAGGTAAATGGGGCACAAGTTGAAAGTTCATTTTAATCCAAAGAGGAAAATTGGAAATCGACATCCTGAATTCTAATAGTCAAGTTTAGCAGCACAGTGTTTAGTAGCACAGTGGTGTAATTATATGCATGAAATCTTAATATATTCAGGGGAATACATACCTACTAAGTCGCAACATTGTAGATATTGGTTATAAGTGTAGCCAAGTATTGAATTATTACAACATCCGGCTCCGAACATGTGCGCTCTTCGAATCGGGATGGCATTATACTGTGATGGTCAATCCTGCTATTCGTTGGTAAAATAGTAGCCAAAGAGTTGGCGGTGGATGCTGTATATCGGTTATCTTCCCTCTTGTCGGCATTAGAAAACTGGGGACGGTAACAAATAATCTTAACAGTTTTATCGTGACAAAAGCAGTACGTGACATAGAAAGAAATTGCAAAGAATCGGAAAATAATAATTTTGTTCTGTTGCGATTTAGTATCTGTATTAATATGATTTCAAATTCAAAATTCTTAGCTAATAATTTCAATATTTACTGTATAAACATCCAAATTTACGTTTCATGGAATCAGATATTCAAATGAATGCTCTTTGGTGTTGCTTAACTAAATATCTGCACACATGATCAGTGTTTATGAACGTCTGTGTAAGTAACTGACTTACACATCGATATTCCACTGTATTTCTCATCTTTCTAGGATTCGTTCTTTAATCAGCTTGATGTTGCTTATATAGTAATACATTCGCAATAAAGGACAGAGGTCCAAAGGGTATTATTTTGCAAGCTAAGAGGACAAGAACACGTGTTCTACGTCGATATATTCCCAGGGCACATTCCACGTGTTTTCTCTCCCACGCCCACAGATTAAAGAGTTAAGGGTTTAGTGTGCATTTCACGTTGCAGTTTTCTTGCACCGATAGTTTGAGATTCCTCAAACTAGTTTGTATTTTAACAAAAAACTTTAAACCAGAAGCAAACATCTCAAAAGTAAAATAAACACGAGTTTCAATACCACAAATAAACAAATTTTAACTGGTTGCACCCCAACTCCTTTTATATTGCTTATAACAACTGAAGAAACGAATATTGTATCTCGTAGTGTGAGACATTGTTGAACGGCCAGTTTGAATATTATATCTCGAAGTGTGGAACATTGTTACTGGCTAGCTCAAATTTCATTTTCAATTTGTTAATGAATAAAGTTGTATCCATTGAACGGGGGTTTTAAAGTTTTGTGACATCAGGTATCGCTGTCATAACTAGTAATACCTGTACAGAATTAATGTGGAAGTAAGTAGCTTAGGAAATAATATAATTCTAAAATTATCTTCACCTCTGGACCGGCATGTCCAGGTGGTTAAGGCACTCTACTCGTAATCTGAGGGTCACGGGTTCGAATCTCTGTCACACTAAACATGCTCGCCTTTCCAGCCATGGGGCGTTATAATGTGACGGTCAATCCTACTATCGTTGGTAAAAGAGTAGCCCAAGAGTTGACGGTGGGTGGTGATGATTAGCTGCCTCCCCTCTAGCCTAACACTGCTAAATTAGGGACGGCTAGCGCAGATAGCCCTTGCGTAGCTTAGCGCGAAATTCCAAAACAAACAAACAAAACAAACCATTTCAATATCGAATAAAGCAGAAAAAAAGATGCTCTTTTGTGAGGAATACTTCCCTTTTTGACGTTTCAAATTGAATCAGTAGGTCCATAGTGGTGCACCGTCAATGGAATTTAAATTAAATGGACGAGAGGACGAGGTTTGATTCCAGGAACCAAACAAGACGACTATTGATCACCTTCTTAATATCTTAGAGACAGCTATTCAAAGCAATTGAAAGATAATTAGAAAAAGCAGGACAATAGTTTTTGTGTCAGATCCAGCTTGAAAACAACCAGAAGAACATTGGAAAGAAATATTGCAATCAATTCCAAGTCTGATCACAATCAGCTACAAGAATAGTTGAATGTTCATAAGATCTATTATCCTCATTGATTCCTATGAAAGTGTTGTTTTAGGACATCTTTGGCGTATGGAGTCACTGGTCAAGATGCAAGAAATTTCTCGGAAGCACCCCATTGGTGCTCTATAGGACTGCAATCTAATGAGTGTAATCAGTTGTCTCTCTTCTTTGATGGACGTATCAAGAAGATTGGCGAAGTGGTAAAGGGCATTGTCATTCACTTAGTCTGGAATAAGGTTAAATTACATCAATGAAAGGAAGCACAGTATATGACGTATGCTATCCTGATAATATCTGCCATTAAGAATACCGTTTCAGTACGTCCAGTGACGTTTATTTCTCAACATACGTTACACCTCAAGTACAGGAAAATTGGGTTGGATCTAGTTTTATATTTTCTCCAAATTCCGGTTATATAGCTATAGGGTGAAACAAACTCTTAAGTAAAATCATTATGCATCCACATATTATTGGTCAAGTGATCAAGGTCTTGTCATTGTTGTAGATGAAGTGTTTTGTACCATGCTGTGAGCTAAGTATGCGCGAATGGGAGTCTAGCATATAAGACAAATATATAAAATGTGTACACTAACAGGGCACCTTGTTGCGGCTGCGAACGTTGGAGCCAGCGAAAATCGTTCTATAGTTCTTTTTGTCAGTGGTACACCTTTTATGGATGTACAAAACTTTCACATTCATCTGAGAACATTTCAAAACACCTAATACTGAATTTCAACAGCCTGCTGTGATTGAGAGAATTCCATAAATATGATGGAAACCACGTAATTGTATCATCCAAATGTATTGTTTAAGGTCTATTCATGGTCATTAATTTTTTATCATTTTAAACTCTGAGACCACTATTGGTAAAAGAGGACTGAATGATCAATCATTTGCATTTCAGGTCAAATGACTGACCACCAGAGATCTAGATTGTGTAACACTGAACTGAAAAGAATGGTAGAAATTATTCTATAAATATTAGTTGTGCATTATCAAAATTCTATTATCTTTAGATGTGAGTTTTGTCTGATGTTTAAACGTTTCTTAATAAACATTATAAAGAAAAATTCGTACATCTATCTTGTTAACAAAAAGTTGAAAGCTCATTTTATGGACCTTACTACATAACACCAAACAATGTTTATAAAGAGAAATTTTAGAGAAAGTTAGAGTAAAAATAGGTAGAATAAAGATATGGCTATAAAAGGATTATTTGTTTTTCATTAAGAATAATGTTGCACAATGGGCTATCGAAACCTGATTTATGCCGTTATAAGGTTTCAGACTTGTTGTTTAGCCACTGGCAACTTTTAAGCCTACTGTCATATACGGTTTTGTGGTTTAATTAGGTTAATTTCAGACATTACTACATTTTAGACTTACGCATGTTTTATTCTTCATTATAGTAAAAACCCTTAACAATTCTATTTAGCTCATGAAAAAATTTTTCAATATTAAAATAGCTTTTTCATAATGAAGATCACAATATCCAGGCTATTGACTGTTGGTTGTTATTTGGACTGACCATGACGAATATCGAAATCAGACTTGGGTTAATTCTTGTTGTTCACAATAGCTTGTTGTTTACAAAAAACAAGAAATCTGTCCCATTTAACCTTGTTGTTTCAGCCACCATGTTATCTGTTTTATTCTGTCCTATCAATCGTTCTATTCGGTGAGAGGTTCGGCATGGCCAGATGTTTTGGGCGTTTGATTTGTGATGTGAGGGACGCGGGTTAGAATCCTGTCACACCAAACATGCTCGCCCTATCAACCGTGGGGGCGTTATAATGTGATGGTCAACCACACTATTATTTGGTAAAAGAGATAGTCCAAGAATTGACGGTGGATGGGGATAACTATCTACTTTCCCTCTAGTCTCACACTGCTGAATTAGGGACGGTTATCGCAGATAGCGCTTGTGTAGCTTTGCGCAATATTAAAACACTAGCATAAGAAAATATTCAGTGAATATATGATTGTGTGTGTGTCAAATCTTCTAGCCCATAACCTTGAAAACTGTGACGTCTCACACCCACTGTTAACATAATCGCTTTAATATATCATTATTCAATTTCACCTTAATGACCAGGAGACTGACAATGAAAGTCTTGTACATTTACAATACTGTTTTCTTCATTACCCATTCAAGCCGTCTTAGAACTTTATTATATAATTTCATGTGGATAAATAAGAGAAAAAGAAAATAGATGAAATACAAAGCACATAAAGATTATCTTACAATTAATAAGATATTAAAATATTTTTATTAGAAAACTAGTGCGTATAAAACGCGTACGAATGTCTTAAGGTTTACAATAAATAGGGTAAAGTAGTAAAACGATAACAAATTATTAATGTTGTTTTTTCAGCGCCATTTTCTATCCAAATTGATTCGCAATATCAACGCACGTAAAACCTAAACTAGTAAAACATATTTTATTAGTTGTTAGTAGCTGTAATTACGTCTATGCTTCCAGAAAGAAGGGTTTAAAACTTTCTAAATACAGCATCTGTAATGCATCACTGCTTAAAAAGAGCTTACAAAACTCCCATTAGCTCAAGTAATACAAGTGAACACGTTTTTTAGGGAATATCACCTAACCTTGCTCTTGTCCCTGAGTGACCGCTTACTTAAATGTACTGACAACTTTCTTAAGGAATGGGAGGTTTCAGTTCGTTGGTTTGCAAGCAGTTGGGCGAATTATTTTCTCAACGTAAACTGTTAGTCTATGAATGTACTAATTGGCATAAAGGAGTGTAGTTCTGTGTATCTTGTCTATTACAGAAAGATCTCTTTGTTTGAAGTTAAATAAAGCTATACAATTGGCTGTCTGTGCTCTGCCTATCACGGGTATCGAAACTTGGTTTTTAGCGCTACAACTCCTCACACATACCGCTGTGTTAGTGAAGGAAGGGCGTTTAAAAAAAAGATTTTTTTCGTAAGGTTGGTCCTACATTCAGTCCTTAGAATTCCGCTCAAAACGTCAGCTGTTTAGTAGCTGAAATTTAGGGTTAGTTAATTGGTAATTATTAAATAATAGAAGGATTGTTAATCAATTTCTAACGATTAACTTTGTTCGTTTCTTGTTCATCACAAAGCTATACAGAGCTATCTGTGCCCTCTCAATCACTGGTATCGAAGCTCCATTGTGAGCGTTATAAGCTCCCTAAGCCACCGGAAGCATCATAAATATTAGCCATGGCTATGAATAATGAATAGTTCAACATTGAGTATATGTTTGTAAATGAATATTTTCTTAAGCTGCCAGTAAACCAATTAATCTAAAAAAACCGGTAGGCTAGTCTAAGACAACTGACCTCATCAACAACTTATACACGAGTTGAAGAAGTCATTTAATTAAATTTGACACCCTTCAGATATCTATAAAGAAAGAAGTTAGATCAGTTACAATTGACCTTCCAGTTGACGGTTCATTGGAATGTCTGACATATGAACCAGGTGAGAAATGCCTCTTGCTGAGTATGGATAATCCAAAACTTTATATCATCATCTACTTAACAAAGACTAGTTACAAAGTCAATGCGTCATTGCCAACAAGACTTTTAAGAAATGATACAAACAGGCAATCATATTCAGTTCTTGGTGGTGTAGAGGGTCTACACTCTACAGCAACCTATGAGAATAACCTTAGCGATAACTCTATCGAGGGTCTTTTGAGTGAACCCGTGAGGCATTTCATAAGTGGCAAAGGTTACTACAACAGTATACGTGCCAAAACCAAGGAGTTCAAGACAGACACCATAATCAAAGAGATAACATAGAAGACTTGACATAATTGCTATGGTTTTTATTAAATATAACAGGTTGCCAGTGCTACCCACTGCAAGTATCGAAATTCGATTTTTAGCGTTTAAACTTACTACCAATCACCAATCGGCCTATATTTACTTTAAAATAATGAAAAAATGAGCGAGAAGGAGCGAGAATTAATTTATTATTAATTATATGCCAGTCAATAAGTCTAGCAGGATTCTAAAATAATTTATACAAATATTGGTTCTGAAAGCGTTGCCACCTTAAATAAAGCTTTTACAAAACTTCAAATATTTTGTTTGCTTGTTCGTTTGTAGTTAAGCACAAAGGTACACAATAGTCTATCTGTGAGGGAGTTATAATGTGACGGACAGCATCATCGTTAGTTGGTAAACTAGTAGCATAAAAGCTGGTATCGACTCTCTAATTTAGTCATAACTACAAAGAAAGGGACAGCTAACACAGATAGCTCTCTAGTAGCCTTTTGTAAAATTCATAAAACAAACAACACACCAACAACTTCAAACATCTACACGGTTTTTATTAAAACAATACAAAATCGGTCTACATATAGATGTCAATATAAAACAGTTAATAACAAATACACTAAACTTTACTTGTCACATACCAACAATTGTCGATTACTGGCAGTAAACTGACCAATCAAAGAAAGGCTGTTGTGAATCACTGAACTTTTAAGGTAAACCAGACTTTACAAGTCGAAATTAGCTTTTTCCTCTTATTAACAGACAAATTGATTAACATTCCTAGTTTAACAATCACGTGTCACCTATCATATATACATATTTAACAGTTTGTAGAAAAGGCACATTAAAAATTACCAATATGACTACCATATTTCGAAAAGTTGAGAAGCTCAAACACATCCAACATTTTCCAAAAAAGTATCATGCTGTTTTATAAAGCTTGCGAAGTTACAGACATTGATACTGTTATCAGTAGTAGTAGTGTCATTCCTGTCATAGGACCCAGACTCAAATACACTGCAAATATTTTGGCTGAGTAAAAGTATTTCTTGCTAAAATATTGTACCAAGACTCCTGGTTACGTAAAACTCACGCTGTCCATAATAAAACTTGTACAGTTATAACACTGAAACTCTTCAAAAATGGTGTAAATATCTTAGGATATCCTCTGACTACATAACAAAAGTCTGTAAAGACCACGTATTGAAAATGCTGTCAACGCAACTGTGAGTGTTATGAACTGCAGGACACAATAAACACGCTCTCCAGTGGCAAAGCGGCGCGTCTGCGGACTCGCAACGCAGACCACAGATAACCTATTATGTAGCTTTGTGTTTTAATTTCAAACATGTTAAAAATGAGGTACAGTTGTACAAAATCCAGTGATGAAATGAGGACAACTAACAAAACTGTAAATGGACGTTGGACCACAAAAAATGGAGTTAAACCAAAGATGGAGACGTGCTATTTAGAAATAAATTTATGTTCCAATTCTTCCGAAACTTGGCAACAATCAACATCAGTTTGTTTGAATGAAGAATGGTTTGTTCCATAGTTAAAACATACAACTTTTACAATGAAGTACACGACGGATCTCTATAAGTTTGAGGCCTAATTTTAGTCAATTGTACAATCGAATTCTGATACGTTATGGTTATGCTCACAATTCGTTGGATGGTGATACATTTTCTAAGACAATGATTCCAAGCAAGCTTAGTGAGACGATATGTTGAATGAAGAAAACAACCTCAACGGCTCACTAATAACAATAGCTTGGTCTCAAAAAGTTCCAGTACGAATGTTCTTGCTGAGGTCAAAAAGGTAACCAAAGAAATTGCGTTCTTCAAAAATTATTTCTGTTACTGTATATCAACATTATTTTAGTAATTTATTCTATTTAAAGTTTTACAATTCTTTTCGGCTCGTAATGCTAAACGATGACTGGAAGTTGGATGATTTACAAAATAAGGATGTTTCTTTAAAACTATTAATACTTTTGGTGTTTTGAATAGCATGGCTTTAATTATATTCAATGATTAATTATCTTAGGATAACTATTTTGAATTTCGAATTCGCTTTACCATTGGAGCATCTCAGACCAGCTATTCTCAGGAGGATTTGCTCGGTGGTATCTATCTTCACCCGAGGTAGCCGTCTCTAATTTAGCAGAGTAAAACTAGAGGGATGGCAGCTAGTCATTACTTCCAACTCTTGGGCTGCTCTTTGCCAACGAATAAAGGGATTGATCGTGGTATTATAATACTCCCATGGCTGAGAGATTGCGCATGTTTTGTGTGATGAGAATTTGAACCCCGACCCGAAAATATCGAGTCCAAATTACCTGGCCATGTAAAACTCCTTAGGATAGCTACTGTAGCTACAACTGCTGTTTATGAGTGGTGGCGTTTGGAACATTGTGGGTTTTATTACCTGGATCGTGGCCACACCCCTTTTGTCTTACCTTGTTTTTCCATTAACGTTTTTAGTATACGCTTAGCAGATGCGATATTCGATTATTACAACAAGCATTTTGAATTTCAAATTATACCTTTTATTCCAGCTTGACGAGCAACAGGGATCTGTTTGGGCATTTGTTGGCGAAACATTGTTTTTTCTAATTAAATTTAGCATTTCGTTTTTATTAACTAACACTGAGCAAGACTAATCACAGTTACACGTATTCTGATTATTATTACTCTAACGTATTTCTGATAGCTAAACACATCTCTTCCAAATTTCGGGTTGCAATAGAACATAGTTTAAAACCCGTTTTCATTCACTTTGGCCCGGCATGGCCAAGCGTGTAAAGGCGTTCGACTCGCAATCCGAGGGTCGCGGGCTCGAATCCCAGTCGCGCCAAACATGCTCGCCTTTTCAGCCGTGGGGACGTTATAATGTGACGGTCAATCCCACTATTCGTTGGTAAAAGAGTAGCCCAAGAGTTGGCAGTGGGTGGTGATGACTAGCTGCCTTCCCTCTTGTCTTACACTGATAAATTAGGAACGGCTAGTGCAGAGAGCCCTCGAATAGCTTTGCGCGAAATTCAAACAAAACCAAATCATTCACTTTATAGGGTTTTAAACCTTGACACTCATGAATTTTTGTAGAATCTTTCTACACATAATTAACTGCGATAATTAATACTGTATACATATATTTTTATCCTAAAGTTTTGTATTACAGGAGCTGTAGTCAATTAGTAATGCACTTACCTAAAAAACAAACAAACGTGTATCTCAGAACGGCTGGTACGGATATTAACACTTTTATTAATAAGGAGAGAACAACGTTTCGGCCTTCCTGGGCCATCTTCAGGTTAAAACCCATACCAGCCGTTCTGGGATACATTTTTATTTCAAGATGGTTTATCGTCATCAAGAACTTAAAAAAAATACGTAATTGTGCTACAAGTTGAATCACGGGTGTTAGGCAAACAAATTACGTAACTTCCAACAAGTTAAACTTTAATAGTCAAAGTACTACGTGGTCTTCTATACCAACAGAAAATTCATATACAGCAAACAATTTACTTTGCCACCTAAGCCATACTCAGATTATATCATTGTTGTAACGCATTTAACACAAGATTATGTTTTATGTTGTATCACACGTAAACATCTTAGAGGTAACCCGCTGCTTGTTGTTCGCTAAACTGTCGAAACAAAAATTGTACGAGACTAATCTCTAATTCTCTATGAGCATCTATAAGTAATTATAAAAACAAAACCATAAAGGGGCGATAACAAACAACGCCACTAGTGATTCATGACTCTGCTACTAGAGTATCTGTGATGTGATGGAACCTGCTCTAGAAGAACCATGGGAAAAGGAACACCTGAGGCGACAAACGACGAATTCTGATGAACGAGCACATACTCTAACGCTGGTTATGTTTTGTGACATAAAAACTATAAGTAATAGTATGCAAGTTTACGACATTAAGAACTGGGTGTGTATAATTTTCTTTTCTTTATGATATATGTGTTCAATGTCTCATATTGTCAGAAAATCAAATGATAATAATGCAGAACTCAGATTTGGCAACAAAAAATAGTCTTACTCCATTTAGAAACTTCACGGAGAGGCCTAAAGAAATGCATTACAATGATCGGAAATTTCCGAAGTAAAATATCTTTGTTAAACTAAGACAGAACTGTATTAGTGAGTATTGAGATGTCGTGTGACTGGTAGCTTGCTTGTAATATGTAAAAGTAGGGCGCGAAAGACAGACAGCATCCAGAACAACTAGACACAAAGGAAGTACAATGTCTGAAGAAAATTTACTTGTTTTCATTTTTGTTACATGTTTTAATTTTAGTGTATATAAATTAGCCAGGGAGATGAGAGAGTAAAGTGCGTCTACTCAGCTACATTTAGGGGTTTCTAGCTTATTTTACATTTGCTGGAAAGAAAGATATCTATTTTCATTATTAAACTCTATTCTGAAATTTTTACAACGGTTTTAGAAATAGTTGAAGTAATAATAAGTTGTGTATCATGTGACCGATATTTCATTATCATTATTTAACTGATCAACTTAAGTTGGTCAGGCTTGATATTCCTCCAGAATTATAAAGTTGTCAACTTAATCCTAAAGATAAATAAGATATAAGATGGGTGGTTTGGATTGTGGGTTTACGATATGCAGTTCATTCAGTGGTTACAATAACCTGTAGTAACGATGTTTCATACATCTAAGTTTGGAGTAACTTGCCTTTAGTGCCCGGAATGGCCAGGTGATTAAGATACTCGACTCGTAATCTGAAGGTCGCAGGTTCGAATCCCCGTCACACCAAACATGCACGCCCTTTCAGCCGTGGGGGGTGTTATAATGTGACGGTGGGTGGTGATGAATAGCTAGCTGCCTTCCCTCCAGTCTTACACTGCTAAGCTAGGGACAGCTAGCACAGATAGCCCTCGTGTAGCTCTGGGCGAAATTCAAAACCAACTTCCGTTTAACGTCAATACATATCAACCAGCACTACTTTGACAATGTTGTTGTCCGCATAGAAACTACCTCAAATAAATAGACTAATATTGATCAATAAGACACACATATCATTTACCGTAATGCAATATATTCAACATGAGGCTCTGGTTATAAACAATCATGCCTGTATCTCAGATATATCTTGAAGGTCGCAGGTTCGAATCCTTTTCACCGATCATGCTTGCTCTTTCAGCCTCGGGAGTGTTAAAAAATGAGATCTTGTCTATCACTGTTAAATTAGGAATGGCTAGTGCAGATAGCCCTTCCGTATCTTGGCGCGGAATTTAAAATACACTGACAAACAGAAAAAGTTGCAGATATAATTAAAAACACAATCACAGATTCCATAGCAGAATATTCGAAATCGACACAAACAAAAACTTACATTAAACTCTTAATAAATATAGCAAAAAAAATATCATACCATACATTCCGCAACTAATTAAATCAATTACGGAATATCTCTTGCCATCTTAAATTCACCGTTGTATACATCAACGTCCAAGGTACACTTGCTTCCAAGAAACATGAGATCGAAAACATGATTTAACAAACTAACCCTGAAATACTTGTAATAAGTGAATCACTACTATATAAACATAATACTTTTAAAATACATGACTTTTCAATTTTCAGAAAAGAAAAGATAGAATTAATAACCTGGATAAAAACAGAGGAATTTTTCTGTTATATAAATCAAATTTATCAGTAACAGAAATCCAAATGAGTAGTAACAATGAGTACTTAATAACCGATTTTATCCTAATTAATCAATCATAGCTGGGATATATTGTTCACCAACTTAACAAATAGACTTGAATTTACTCAAGAACATTTTTCCCACAATCAAAATGCCATCTTAATCGGATATTTGAACAGTAAACATACACATTTTGGATGAAACTCTACAAATGCTAACGGAAGACGGTTATTAACATTTATATACGAAAGCAACTCACCCTTGTTAAACGATGCTACACCGACGCATAGGAAATATGCGTCATATACCTGTGACATATTAGACTTATGCCTAACCTCATACAGCATGAGCCCAAAATTAATAAAACTTAATGTGGGAAAATATGTTGACAGTGATTACCTACCAACGTGGTGTGCCTTCGATCTAACCCCCAATAAAAATATAACCAAAATTTCGATTACAAAAAAACATAAATTGGCACGAATACCAAAAAGTACTAGACTACATATTACCCATCAAAATTATTCAAACAGCCAAAAAACAAATCCTAAATAGATAAGTACCGTCAAATAATCACGAAGTGCCTTTAAAAAGTGTCCAAACAAACAATACCACCACAATGACACTAAACAATTTGGAAACCACACATCCAACTATTAACATTAATTAAGCAAATAAGGCAAGAAATAAAAGCACAAATAAACACTATAAGAAATGTAATTGACACAGAAGTTAACTTATTAAAACAAGAAAAATGAGACAACTTCTGCTCTCCATTAAATGAAAGAAATGGATCCTAAACAATTCTGGTCACACCCAAAAAGACTCACAAACGGAGATAACGCAACTAGAAGATTTTCAACACTACAACACAACAACTCCATAGCATACATAACTGTAGAAAAAGCAGGGGTCTTCAAACAATATTTACAAAAGAAGCTCAAAACTCATCACGACCCAGACATGAATACATATTTTGATAACAAAGTAAACAACTACGTAATGAACAATATAGAATTATTCAAACCATATTTCCCAGCTAACATAAAGGACAGAAACATCAACACAGTAAAAGACTATACAACTACGAGGTTAATAAAAGAAATAACTGAACGAGAACTCAAATAAAACAAACTCAAACAAAAAACCAAAGTTCCGGAAGAAGATGGCATACAAGCCATCCTCATAAAAAAAAAAAGGCATTTAGAGATTACATGAACACTGAACATCAATTTTCAACTTATTACTATTATTTGGATATGTTCCAGTTTCTTGGAGGCATGCAAACGTATTAATGTTCCATGAAGAAGGAAAGCCAACCAATAAAACAAATAGCTTCGGTCCAATAAGCATAACCAGATGCACAGACAAAATCCTGGAACGAATAATCAGCAACAGACTCTCCACTTTTCTGAAGGTAACATCAAAATTTCCTGAAGTGCAAAATGGATTCAGAAAATTTAAACAAACAACCGATCACTCAGTCAGACTAACTGAATCAATAGTGAATATCTTTAATAAAATAAAATGCACTATCGCTTTCTTGATATTGAGAAAGCTTTCGACACTATATGGCACAACGGTCTCCGGTTCCGAATGACAGAAATGGGGCCAGCGTGGAATTATTCGGTGGCTCTCAAACTTTTCTGGAAAAAAAAAAAGCAAAATAAATGGAGGGAACCTTCTCAGAGTTATTTTCTCCAGAGGCAGGTGTCCCTCAGGAAGAGGTGGTTAACCCTATCCTCTCCATCACGTATGTTAACAATATGCCTCTGAATGAACAAATGATGGATACTTGTCACAGTTCGCTAATGATGTTGCAGTCTGGAAAAGTGCCCCCACACATCAATAGCAGCTACAAACATACAACCACAGCTAAATAGAATAAATGAATACTGTCAAAAATGTAGAATGAAAATAAACATAACAAAAAACCCAACTAGTGATTTTCACAAAATTAATAAAATCCAAAAAACAACAACAACAACAACCTGAGTTATATATGAACGGAACACCCTTTCAGACTGCTACATCCGCCAAATTTCTTGGATTAACATGAATAAACCACTTAAATAATATTAGAACCAAAATATGGTGAATAGCAAACTATGCTAGGAGTATAACTGGTAAAAACAGTGGAGTAACAGTCAACAATATATAAAAATTTACAAAACAGTTTACAAGAGTAACAGACAGATTCATACGTAGTACACTAAGTTATTTCGATAAAAAATTGGAGAAAAATGATTTATTATGCGATCTAGACAAACGCTGTATACATGATTGAGATAGTCCTAAGCATATTTCCCTAGTGAGTATATATATATATAAATAGGTCACTAAAGGACGGTCAATCCCGCTATTCTTTGATAAAAGAATAGCCCAAGAGTTGGCGGGAGGTGGTGATGACTAGCTGCCCTCCCTCTAGTCTTACGCTGCTAAATTAGGAATGGCTAGCTCAGATAGCCCTCGTGTAGCTTTTCGCGAAATTCTAAACAATCCAAAAGAAACCACTCGGCTTAACTGTACGTTTTCTATTATAGGTCAAGATGAAGTGCTCTAAACACACTAAACCATATGGAAATAAAATTTGATATGCATATTCAATTTGAGAAAAAATACAAATTATTTTCATTTTAATAAATGTTCATCTCTTGAGCTGCCCTGAAAGAGAAGCCAAGAACAGAGCCGGATTAATTTTTCTATGGAATCCTGGGTAGTATTCCTTGACCATCAGCACTGGCCTTCTGTCAAGATGATTTAAAAACTAGACTTGTATATGCATATACGATACAGAGGTTTAGTACGTTATATTAAAATAATTTTAAATATTTATCACGTAATTACAGCCCATATCGCCATGTCCCGTCATACTCTATTTGACAGTTATGCGTCTTATCAATAATCCTGCAGCGTATTTTCAAATTTAAAAGGCTACGTTGTAAGACTGTCACGCCCAAAGAACACTTTCACTCTTTGTAGCTTTTGAAACGTATGTAGTGTAATAGGATGATCGTTTATCAGCGTCGACTTCAGCAATCTCATTACAAATAAATCCTTTTTTTTTACCAGACTTTACCAGTCTGTCTTGGAATGAAATAGAATGAATGCCCGTATGTTTGTTTGTTGTTGTTTTTTTAATTTTGGACAAAGCTACACGAGGACTGTGTGCGCTAGCCGTACCTAATTTAGTAGTGTAAGACTAGAAGGAATGTAGCTAGTCATCACCACCCACCGCCAACTCTTGAGCTACTCTTTTACCAACGAATAGTAGGATTGACCGTCACATAATAACGCCCCCACGAGCCTATTTGGTGCGACGGTTATGCGATGGTTGAACGAGAATGTCATGGACGCAACGTGTGTGCACATGAGTTGTGTTGCTTTAAAAAAAAAAAGACCTTTCTTTATTATGTTCTGTTCTGGCGCCTAAGGTATGACTTGATGTAGGTTCCTTTTTTTATAGTCCTAGTAACCCAATTTCATCCATATTTCTTTGTTTTCCAATGCCAATAACAAAGGATATCTCTGTCTCGCAAAATTAAAAAATATTCAGTCTCATCATATATTTATGATCTGAATGTATATTAATATTTTGCATCGGTAGAGGCTGTAACATTCCTTTCTCAAAAGATATTAATTTTCAGTGGCATCATACTATCGAAGTAATGTCAAACAATATCAAAATGTAGTTGTGGTACATGCTGCTCCAGCAATAATTTTTATTGGCTGTGGCTAGCTCGTGATTGGCATATTAAAAATCGTTTAAATATAACGTTAAAATGAACCTAACTGTTGTATAACCTACCTTTAAATTAATAATCGTAAGACCCATATTTAGCCAGCTTCTCATATTAGCCAACAAACCTGAACATGGAATTCTCTCTTCATTCACCTCAACCTTTAAACTATATCATCAGAATTATTCTTCCCGTTTTTTTAGAAAATTGGCTGGTCTACCTAAATGCATTTGCGTTCGTTATCTTTCACACAGGTAATTTTAATTATTTGTATTAAAAAAGGGCAGTGTAGAAATGTAGGCATGTTAAAAGTATTTTGGGTTTGTTTAAAGTACATATAAAACTTAAATACCTAAACCTTTGTTTAACACTATGTGTATTATATGGTTATAAATTTCACTTTTATTATCTATCTTCTGCTTTGGTTTTGTATTTTTAAATTTCGCGCAAAGCTACTCGAGGGCTATCTGTACTAGCCGTCCCTAATTTAGTAGTGTAAGACTAGAGGGAAGGCAGCTAGTCATCACCACCCACCGCCAACTCTTGGGCTACCCTTTTACCAACGAATAGTGGGATTGACCGTAACATTATAACGCCCCCACGGCTGGGAGGGCGAGCATGTTTAGCGCGACTCGGGCGCGAACCCGCGACCCTCAGATTACGAAGCGCACGCCTTAACGCGCTAGGCCATGCCAGGCCTAGAGATTGAGAAATTCCATACTTTCGAAAAATTATGAGAAAGAATTATTGCTTCTAATAAGAACTGGAAAAAATTCAGATACAAATCATTACGTAAACGTATTAACAACGTTATGTGTATGGCTACTTTTCGTATAATGCAAAACACAAGTGTCGTAGTTCAAATCTTTGCAGAGAATTGAAGTAATGATGTATCGTTCTTAGCTTTTGAACTTTCAGTTAAACTATGAACAGTTGTATCAAGCGTAAGTTATGTTAAAGTTAAACACAATAGATAATTATGAGAAAATGCAAATGAATCATACTAGTGAGATAGACATGACAATTACAATTGGTACTTGTTTGAACGGCTCGGCATGGCCAGGTGGTTAAGGCACTCGACTCGTAAACTGAGGGTCGAGTGTTCGAATCCCTGTTATACGAAATATGCTCACCCTTTCAGCCGTGAGGACGTTATAGTGTAACAGTCAATCCCAGTATTCGTTAGTTAAAGAATAGTCCAAGAGTTGGCGGTGGGTGTTGATGACTAGCTGCCTTCCCTCTAGTCTTACACTGCAAAATTAGGGACGACTAGCGAAGATAGCCCTCGTGTTGCTTTGTGCAAAATTAAAAAAACAAACAAACAAACTTGTTTGAACTTTACGGAAAGTCCACTTCTCGACGAATAAAATGAATATAAAGTCGATAAATAAGTTCTATATTGTTTTAATGTTTATTAATTAACATACAATTGAAGATGTATTTGGCAATCGATTAAAAACGACGCAAATTGTAGATTACAGTAAAATAACTAAAGCTTTATGATTATTTGGATGTTATTCATGTGCATCGGCTTGGTGAATTCTCATGAAATATGGAGCAAACTGGCTTTGAGAAATTTAAAGTATGAATACTTACTGAGTTGTATAATCCAAAATCCCGGGTTCAATTCCATGCGATTCCATTGAACAATATGCTGTGTCCAATGTGGCTTTTCTCCAAAACAAATAGACAATGGAACGGCGGTATGTCTGCGGACTTACAACTCAAAAAACTGGGTTTCGATACGCGTGGTGAGCACAGCACAGATAGCCCATTGTGTAGCTTTCTGCTTAACTTCAAACAAAACAAAAAGACAATGATAAAATTACAATTTACGCCTTACCAATGGTTTATTCAACAGATCAGAGATAAATATAAAAATACATTTGATTCATAAGGTTAATACAAGCAAATATTATGTCGTGTCTCCCGCTGGTACAGCGTTAAATCTATGAATTTGTAACGTTAAAATCAGAGGCTCGATTCCCCTCGCTGGACTTAACAAATAGCCCAATGTGGCTTTGCTATTAAAAAGCACACACACACACACACTCGCGCGCGCTATGTACAAACAAGACCAGAAAAAAATGAAACGTTTAGCTCAGTTAAAAAAGTTTTTTTTTAAAATAACTGATAGTTTTACTCATTTTTTATTTGTAACTAAGCACATACCAACTACCGGTGTAAATCCTGTTTTGAACGTTTAAAGTCCCCAGACTGTGACACTAGAGCATTTTCTTAAACTTTCCTGGATATTGCTTGAAACCTTTATTCATTCTACCTTGAAATTTAAGCAACTTGTTAGATAAATAAAGCTAGCTGAATTTTTTATTGTTATTAAATATCTAAATAAGACGAATCAAAAATAAAATAAAAAATCAACCTTCAGTCTATCCTGAGAAATAATTAAAATACGGTTCATAAAATTCTGTGTTTATCTCCAACTAAAAATGTTGAGTCGAAACTAGAGCAACAAGGAACGCCTCCTTTTGAATCGTATAAACGTGTATTAGTTTTCTGCCCCCCAGTGGCTCAGCGGTATGTCTGCGGACTTACACGCTAAAATCCGGGTTTCGATACCCGTAGTGGGCAGAGCACAGATAGCCCATTGTGTAGCTTTGTGCTTAATTCAAAACAACAACAATAACATTTCTATTTCTCATTAAAGATGTGTAGTTTCGAACGCGTAACACTTTCAGACTGAGATCAATGACTTTTACTTCGTTTTCTAATATGTAAAACGCATTTATAAATCACTCACTGTGTTTAACTGTAGGAACTCAAAGGAGAAACCAAAACTTTATTTGTATTAAAAACACTCTATCTTAAGACCACCATTCCTTATTAGCTTTGTCTCAAGCAAGTGCCGGATGTTCGACAAAAACTCCAGAGAGACAAATGTATCTTCTGTCTTCGATCAATTTCCTGACACCTGTGATTTTCCACACTCCTAACCTAACTTGTACAACTTTGAGATTCTTATTCTAAAAGTGCATCGACGTGTTGTCGTCATCGTGGATCCAAAAATAAATTATAAATCCATGATTCTGAGAAACGCTAATTCACTGTTTATCACATTACCCATGAAACAGACTCACCATGCCTTATACGATCAATATTAATACACTGATAATAGGCAATATTTGTATTGGAAAAACTCCGTTTTGCAAAGATCATTTTCTCATACAGACAGGGACAAGTGTCTAGACAAATTGACTTGATTATTCCAGTTCCTATATTTGTGATAACAGAAACAAAATAATAAAGTACTAGCATTTCCCACTAATAACAAGTTATGCAGATCGAAATACCACAATTATATTGAACTCAAACATAATGCGTCTTCAATCTATTTAAAAGTTAATTTTATAGATTTCCATAAATCTTTTCGTTAAACACCTAAGTTTGTCTTTCTCCTTCTTGTTTATAAATATCACAAGCCTTTCATTTGTGTTACACCAAATATCTTGCAGAGTTCTGTTTTCACATGAAATGTGTTACGTAGAAAAATTATTGATTATTCTGCGTGATTACATTCTACAAAACTTATGTAGTAGTTCAAGCAATCTCTAGTGAAAACTTGTAGTAATATGCAGCTCTATGTTGTGAAATTCGGTGTAAGAATTGGTTGAGCATGAGTGGTCAGAAAGTGCCTAATGGATTATAAGATTGCAACGCTGAATCCTTAGAAAATTAATACAAGGAATGCCCGAAATTCTAAGTTCAGCCGAAATTACGAACTCGGAGAACCCCCGTGATTATGAGACATTGTAATTCAATATAAGGAAAAAGGTGCGTTGAACTTGTTTTTTTTTTTGAAGGAAGAAATATAAAAGAAGTTTTTGACAGAAGAAAGGAGAAGACAGGAAGATAGGAGAAAACAAATACACACCAAGAGATGTTTGACAGAAGAAAGAGAAGACAGGAAGATAAGAGAAAACAAATACACACCAAGAGATGTTTGACAGAAGAAAGGAGAAGACAGGGAGATAAGAGAAAACAAATACACACCAAGAGATGTTTGACAGAAGAAAGGAGAAGACAGGAAGATAAGAGAAAACAAATACACACCAAGAGATGTTTGACAGAAGAAAGGAGAAGACAGGGAGATAAGAGAAAACAAATACACACCAAGAGATGTTTGACAGAAGAAAGGAGAAGACAGGAAGATAAGAGAAAACAAATACAATAACCAAGAGATGTTTGACAGAAGAAAGGAGAAGACAGGAAGATAAGAGAAAACAAACACACACCAAGAGATGTTTGACAGAAGAAAGAAGAAGACAGGGAGATAAGAGAAAACAAAACACAACCACCAGAGATGTTTGACAGAAGAAAGGAGAAGACAGGAAGATAAGAGAAAACAAATACACAACCAAGAGATGTTTGACAAAAGAAAGGAGAAGACAGGAAGATAAGAGAAAACAAATAATAATAACCAAGAGATGTTTGACAGTAGAATGGAGAAGACAGGAAGATAAGAGAAAACAAATACACACCAAGAGATGTTTGACAGAAGAAAGGAGAAGACAGGGAGATAAGAGAAAACAAATACAACAACCAAGAGATGTTTGACAGAAGAAAGGAGAAGACAGGAAGATAAGAGAAAACAAATAACAACCAAGAGATGTTTGACAAAAGAAAGGAGAAGACAGGAAGATAAGAGAAAACAAATACACACCAAGAGATGTTTGACAGTAGAATGGAGAAGACAGGAAGATAAGAGAAAACAAATACACACCAAGAGATGTTTGACAGAAGAATGGAGAAGACAGGAAGATAAGAGAAAACAAATACACACCAAGAGATGTTTGACAGTAGAATGGAGAAGACAGGGAGATAAGAGAGAACAAACACACCGAGAAAAGTTTGACAGAAGAATGGAGAAGACAGAGATATAAGAGAGCGCAAACACAACCAAGAGAGGTTTGACAGAAGAATGGAGAAGACAGGAAGATAAGAGAAAACAAATATACACACCAAGAGATGTTTGACAGTAAAATGGAGAAGACAGGGAGATAAGAGAGAACAAATGCTCACCAAGAGATGTTTTACAGTAAAATGGAGAAGACAGGAAGATAAGAGAGAACAAACACACCGAGAAAGGTTTGACAGAAGAATGGAGAAGACAGAGAGATAAGAGAGCGTAAACACACCAAGAGATGTTTGACAGTAGAATGGAGAAGACAGGAAGATAGTAGAAAACAAATACACACCAAGAGATGTTTGACAGTAGAATGGAGAAGACAGGAAGATAGGAGAAAACAAATACACGCCAAGAGATGTTTGACAGAAGAAAAAAAAAAGACAGGGAGATAAGAGAAAACAAATACACAACCAAGAGATGTTTGACAGAAGAAAGGAGAAGACAGGAGATAAGAGAAACAAACAATAACCAAGAGATGTTTGACAGAAGAAAGGAGAAGACAGGAAGATAAGAGAGAACAAATAACAACCAAGAGATGTTTGACAGCAGAATGGAGAAGACAGGAAGATAAGAGAAAACAAAATACACAACCAATAGATGTTTGACAGTAGAATGGAGAAGACAGGGAGATAAGAGAAAACAAATACACACCAAGAGATGTTTGACAGTAGAATGGAGAAGACAGGAAGATAAGAGAAAACAAACACACCAAGAGATGTTTGACAGTAGAATGGAGAAGACAGGGAGATAAGAGAGAACAAACAACACCGAGAAAAGTTTGACAGAAGAATGGAGAAGACAGAGATATAAGAGAGCAAAAACACCCAAGAGAGGTTTGACAGAAGAATGGAGAAGACAGGAAGATAAGAGAAAACAAATACACAACCAAGAGATGTTTGACAGTAAAATGGAGAAGACAGGGAGATAAGAGAGAACAAATGCACACCAAGAGATGTTTGACAGTAAAATGGAGAAGACAGGGAGATAAGAGAGAACAAACACACCGAGAAAGGTTTGACAGAAGAATGGAGAAGACAGGGAGATAAGAGAGAACAAACACACCGAGAAAGGTTTGACAGAAGAATGGAGAAGACAGAGAGATAAGAGAGCGTAAACACACCAAGAGATGTTTGACAGTAGAATGGAGAAGACAGGAAGATAAGAGAAAACAAATACACACCAAGAGATGTTTGACAGCAGAATGGAGAAGACAGGGAGATAAGAGAGAACAAGCACAACCGAGAAAAGTTTGACAGAAGAACGGAGAAGACAGAGATATAAGAGAGCGCAAACACACCAAGAGATGTTTGACAGTAGAATGCAGAAGACAGGAAGATAGGAGAAAACAAATACACACCAAGAGATGTTTGACAGTAGAATGGAGAAGACATGAATATAAGAGAAACAAATACACACCAAGAGATGTTTGACAGTAGAATGGAGAAGACAGGGAGATAAGAGAAAACAACAACACACCAAGAGATGTTTGACAGTAGAATGGAGAAAACAGGGAGATAAGAAAGAACAAACACACCGAGAAAAGTTTGACAGAAGAAAGGAGAAGACAGGGAGATAAGAGAAAACAAATACACACCAAGAGATGTTTGACAGCAGAATGGAGAAGACAGGAAGATAAGAGAAAACAAATACACACCAAGAGATGTTTGACAGTAGAATGGAGAAGACAGGGAGATAAGAGAAAACAAATACACAACCAAAAAAGATGTTTGACAGTAGAATGGAGAAGACAGGAAGATAAGAGAAAACAAATACACAACCAATAGATGTTTGACAGTAGAATGGAGAAGACAGGAAGATAAGAGAGAACAAACACACACCAAGAGATGTTTGACAGTAGAATGGAGAAGACAGGGAGATAAGAGAGAACAAACACACCGAGAAAAGTTTGACAGAAGAATGGAGAAGACAGAGATATAAGAGAGCGTAAACACACCAAGAGAGGTTTGACAGAAGAATGGAGAAGACAGGAAGATAAGAGAAAACAAATACACACCAAGAGATGTTTGACAGTAAAATGGAGAAGACAGGGAAATAAGAGAGAACAAA
This sequence comes from Tachypleus tridentatus, assembly GCF_004210375.1. NCBI lineage: Eukaryota > Metazoa > Arthropoda > Merostomata > Xiphosura > Limulidae > Tachypleus > Tachypleus tridentatus. The sequence continues at coordinate 53,025,859 of NC_134836.1, forward strand.
TGCTCACCAAGAGATGTTTTACAGTAAAATGGAGAAGACAGGAAGATAAGAGAGAACAAACACACCGAGAAAGGTTTGACAGAAGAATGGAGAAGACAGAGAGATAAGAGAGCGTAAACACACCAAGAGATGTTTGACAGTAGAATGGAGAAGACAGGAAGATAGTAGAAAACAAATACACACCAAGAGATGTTTGACAGTAGAATGGAGAAGACAGGAAGATAGGAGAAAACAAATACACACCAAGAGATGTTTGACAGAAGAAAGGAGAAGACAGGGAGATAAGAGAAAACAAATACACACCAAGAGATGTTTGACAGAAGAAAGGAGAAGACAGGAGATAAGAGAAAACAAACACAACAACCAAGAGATGTTTGACAGAAGAAAGGAGAAGACAGGAAGATAAGAGAAAACAAATACACACCAAGAGATGTTTGACAGAAGAAAGGAGAAGACAGGAAGATAAGAGAAAACAAATACACACCAAGAGATGTTTGACAGAAGAAAGGAGAAGACAGGGAGATAAGAGAAAACAAATACACACCAAGAGATGTTTGACAGAAGAAAGGAGAAGACAGGAAGATAAGAGAAAACAAATACACACCAAGAGATGTTTGACAAAAGAAAGGAGAAGACAGGAAGATAAGAGAAAACAAATACACACCAAGAGATGTTTGACAGTAGAATGGAGAAGACAGGAAGATAAGAGAAAACAAATACACACCAAGAGATGTTTGACAGAAGAAAGGAGAAGACAGGGAGATAAGAGAAAACAAATACACACCAAGAGATGTTTGACAAAAGAAAGGAGAAGACAGGAAGATAAGAGAAAACAAATACACAACCAAGAGATGTTTGACAGTAGAATGGAGAAGACAGGAAGATAAGAGAAAACAAATACACACCAAGAGATGTTTGACAGAAGAATGGAGAAGACAGGAAGATAAGAGAAAACAAATACACACCAAGAGATGTTTGACAGTAGAATGGAGAAGACAGGGAGATAAGAGAGAACAAACACACCGAGAAAAGTTTGACAGAAGAATGGAGAAGACAGAGATATAAGAGAGCGTAAACACACCAAGAGAGGTTTGACAGAAGAATGGAGAAGACAGGAAGATAAGAGAAAACAAATACACACCAAGAGATGTTTGACAGTAAAATGGAGAAGACAGGGAGATAAGAGAGAACAAATGCTCACCAAGAGATGTTTTACAGTAAAATGGAGAAGACAGGAAGATAAGAGAGAACAAACACACCGAGAAAGGTTTGACAGAAGAATGGAGAAGACAGAGAGATAAGAGAGCGCAAACACACCAAGAGATGTTTGACAGCAGAATGGAGAAGACAGGAAGATAGTAGAAAACAAATACATAACACCAAGAGATGTTTGACAGTAGAATGGAGAAGACAGGAAGATAGGAGAAAACAAATACACGCCAAGAGATGTTTGACAGAAGAAAAAAGAAGACAGGGAGATAAGAGAAAACAAATACACACCAAGAGATGTTTGACAGAAGAAAGGAGAAGACAGGGAGATAAGAGAAAACAAATACACACCAAGAGATGTTTGACAGAAGAAAGGAGAAGACAGGAAGATAAGAGAGAACAAATACACACCAAGAGATGTTTGACAGTAGAATGGAGAAGACAGGAAGATAAGAGAAAACAAATACACACCAATAGATGTTTGACAGTAGAATGGAGAAGACAGGGAGATAAGAGAAAACAAATACACACCAAGAGATGTTTGACAGTAGAATGGAGAAGACAGGAAGATAAGAGAAAACAAACACACACCAAGAGATGTTTGACAGTAGAATGGAGAAGACAGGGAGATAAGAGAGAACAAACACACCGAGAAAAGTTTGACAGAAGAATGGAGAAGACAGAGATATAAGAGAGCGTAAACACACCAAGAGAGGTTTGACAGAAGAATGGAGAAGACAGGAAGATAAGAGAGCGTAAACACACCAAGAGATGTTTGACAGTAGAATGGAGAAGACAGGAAGATAAGAGAAAACAAATACACACCAAGAGATGTTTGACAGTAGAATGGAGAAGACAGGGAGATAAGAGAGAACAAGCACACCGAGAAAAGTTTGACAGAAGAATGGAGAAGACAGAGATATAAGAGAGCGTAAACACACCAAGAGATGTTTGACAGTAGAATGCAGAAGACAGGAAGATAGGAGAAAACAAATACACACCAAGAGATGTTTGACAGTAGAATGGAGAAGACATGAATATAAGAGAAACAAATACACACCAAGAGATGTTTGACAGTAGAATGGAGAAGACAGGGAGATAAGAGAAAACAAACACACACCAAGAGATGTTTGACAGTAGAATGGAGAAAACAGGGAGATAAGAAAGAACAAACACACCGAGAAAAGTTTGACAGAAGAAAGGAGAAGACAGGGAGATAAGAGAAAACAAATACACACCAAGAGATGTTTGACAGCAGAATGGAGAAGACAGGAAGATAAGAGAAAACAAATACACACCAAGAGATGTTTGACAGTAGAATGGAGAAGACAGGGAGATAAGAGAAAACAAATACACACCAAAAGATGTTTGACAGTAGAATGGAGAAGACAGGAAGATAAGAGAAAACAAATACACACCAATAGATGTTTGACAGTAGAATGGAGAAGACAGGAAGATAAGAGAGAACAAACACACACCAAGAGATGTTTGACAGTAGAATGGAGAAGACAGGGAGATAAGAGAGAACAAACACACCGAGAAAAGTTTGACAGAAGAATGGAGAAGACAGAGATATAAGAGAGCGTAAACACACCAAGAGAGGTTTGACAGAAGAATGGAGAAGACAGGAAGATAAGAGAAAACAAATACACACCAAGAGATGTTTGACAGTAAAATGGAGAAGACAGGAAATAAGAGAGAACAAATGCTCACCAAGAGATGTTTTACAGTAAAATGGAGAAGACAGGAAGATAAGAGAGAACAAACACACCGAGAAAGGTTTGACAGAAGAATGGAGAAGACAGAGAGATAAGAGAGCGTAAACACACCAAGAGATGTTTGACAGTAGAATGGAGAAGACAGGAAGATAGTAGAAAACAAATACACACCAAGAGATGTTTGACAGTAGAATGGAGAAGACAGGAAGATAGGAGAAAACAAATACACACCAAGAGATGTTTGACAGAAGAAAGGAGAAGACAGGGAGATAAGAGAAAACAAATACACACCAAGAGATGTTTGACAGAAGAAAGGAGAAGACAGGGAGATAAGAGAAAACAAATACACACCAAGAGATGTTTGACAGAAGAAAGGAGAAGACAGGAAGATAAGAGAGAACAAATACACACCAAGAGATGTTTGACAGTAGAATGAAGAAGACATGAATATAAGAGAAAACAAATACACACCAAGAGATGTTTGACAGTAGAATGGAGAAGACAGGGAGATAAGAGAAAACAAACACACACCAAGAGATGTTTGACAGTAGAATGGAGAAGACAGGGAGATAAGAGAGAACAAACACACCGAGAAAAGTTTGACAGAAGAATGGAGAAGACAGAGATATAAGAGAGCGTAAACACACCAAGAGATGTTTGACAGTAGAATGGAGAAGACAGGAAGATAGGAGAAAACAAATACACACCAAGAGATGTTTGACAGTAGAATGGAGAAGACATGAATATAAGAGAAAACAAATACACACCAAGAGATGTTTGACAGTAGAATGGAGAAGACAGGGAGATAAGAGAAAACAAACACACACCAAGAGATGTTTGACAGTAGAATGGAGAAGACAGGGAGATAAGAGAGAACAAACACACCGAGAAAAGTTTGACAGAAGAATGGAGAAGACATAGATATAAGAGAGCGTAAACACACCAAGAGAGGTTTGACAGAAGAATGGAGAAGACAGGAACATAAGAGAAAACAAATACACATTAAGAGATGTTTGACAGTAGAATGGAGAAGACAGGAAGATAAGAGAGAACAAACACACCGAGAAAAGTTAGACAGAAGAATGGGAGACAGGGAGATAAGAGAGAACAAACACACCGAGAAAAGTTTGACAGAAGAATGGAGAAGACAGAGATATAAGAGAATGTAAACACACCAAGAGATGTTTGACAGTAGAATGTAGAAGACAGGAAGATAGGAGAAAACAAATACACACCAAGAGATGTTTGACAGTAGAATGGAGAAGACATGAATATAAGAGAAAACAAATACACACCAAGAGATGTTTGACAGTAGAATGGAGAAGACAAGGAGATAAGAGAAAACAAACACACACCAAGAGATGTTTGACAGTAGAATGGAGAAGACAGAGATATAAGAGAGCGTAAACACACCAAGAGAGGTTTGACAGAAGAATGGAGAAGACAGGAAGATAAGAGAAAACAAATACACATTAAGAGATGTTTGACAGTAGAATGGAGAAGACAGGAAGATAAAAGAGAACAAACACACCGAGAAAAGTTAGACAGAAGAATGGAGAAGAAAGGAAGATAAGAGAAAACAAATACACACCAAGAGATGTTTGACAGTAGAATGGAGAAGACAGAGAGATAAGAGAGAACAAGCACACCGAGAAAAGTTTGACAGAAGAATGGAGAAGACAGAGATATAAGAGAGCAAAAACACCACCAAGAGATGTTTGACAGTAGAATGTAGAAGACAGGAAGATAGGAGAAAACAAACACACACAAGAGATGTTTGACAGTAGAATGGAGAAGACATGAATATAAGAGAAAACAAATAACAACCAAGAGATGTTTGACAGTAGAATGGAGAAGACAGGGAGATAAGAGAAAACAAACACACACCAAGAGATGTTTGACAGTAGAATGGAGAAGACAGAGATATAAGAGAGCGTAAACACACCAAGAGAGGTTTGACAGAAGAATGGAGAAGACAGGAAGATAAGAGAAAACAAATACACATTAAGAGATGTTTGACAGTAGAATGGAGAAGACAGGAAGATAAAAGAGAACAAACACACCGAGAAAAGTTAGACAGAAGAATGGGAGACAGGGAGATAAGAGAGAACAAACACACCGAGAAAGGTTTGACAGAAGAATGGAGAAGAAAGGAAGATAAGAGAAAACAAATACACACCAAGAGATGTTTGACAGTAGAATGGAGAAGACAGGGAGATAAGAGAAAACAAATACACACCAAGAGATGTTTGACAGTAGAATGGAGAAGACAGGAAGGTAAGAGAAAACAAATACACACCAAGAGATGTTTGACAGTAGAATGGAGAAGACAGGAAGATAAGAGAGAACAAACACACCGAGAAAAGTTAGACAGAAGAATGGGACACAGGGAGATAAGAGAGCGTAAACACACCAAGAGAGGTTTGACAGAAGAATGGAGAAGACAGGGAGATAAGAGAAAACAAATACACACCAAGAGATGTTTGACAGTAGAATGGAGAAGACAGGAAGGTAAGAGAAAACAAATACACACCAAGAGATGTTTGACAGTAGAATGGAGAAGACAGGAAGGTAAGAGAAAACAAATACACACCAAGAGAGGTTTGACAGAAGAATGGAGAAGACAGTGAGATAAGAGAGAACAAACACACCCAGAGAGGTGAAGTAATATGTTACCAGTAAGAAATAAAACCTAGTTCTAAATCTGCGTGTTGTTGATCATGATAATACAGAAAATTGTTATGACTCAAGTCCTGGTAGAAATGGCCCGACATGACCACGTGGTTAGGGCGCTGCATTCGTAATCTGAGGGTCGCGGGTTTGAATCTCCGTCACACCAAACTTGCTTGTCCTTTAAGCCGTGGGAGCGTTGTAATGTAACAGTCAATCCCACTATTCATTGGTAAAAGAGTAGCCCAAGAGTTGGCGGCGGGTGGTAATGACTTCTCGTGTAGCTTTCCGCGAAATTCAAAAACCTTCCAAACAAATTATCATGCTTATTTACTTATATATTCCTCTTTGTGTGTGATAAGCAATCGTTTACTGTTGATTTAATAAGCCCTCCCAGTGGCATAGCGGTATGTCTGTAGACTCATGCTACTATAAACCAAATTTCGTGGGCAGAGGCCAAATAACCCTTTGTGTAGCTTTGTGCTTAACAACAAACAAGAATAGCAATTAGTTAATAAACAACGTTTAAGGTTTAGTCTCACTTGGGTGTACAGGTTTGTTTTTGTTTGCTACTTTTTTACATCAGAAAAACTTGTAACGTGCTACGTTTATAATTCCTAAATTATTCACAAGGATCTCTTACAGACAACATCAGTTACACATCTAAAAGAGAAGATTTACATTGTAAAGGTATTATGATAATTTGTGTGTTTCAGGATTCGGTTAGACAGTTTAAAATTAATTTAAAGTCTACTTTAATTTCCATATTCAAACGATTTTTTAATCGAACTGCCCAGATGGAGTCAAAGGGGAGTTTACGGACTTACAACGCTAAAATTCGGGGTTCAAGTCCCACGTGGTGAACAGATTGCAGAGAACACATGATATAGTTTTGAAATAAAACAAGAAGAGAATCGCATACTGTAAAAAGAATGTACAGATACAGAAATACTCGAGAAACCTGTTGTTGCTTAGCATTTATTTTAGACCGTTATAATCTGTTCATTTGGCTTAACAAGGTTTGTCGGTTAGAACAGATAAATACTCAGTTTTCAAACTTATATCATTGGTGTGAAAATTGCGTAGAAAGTATTCTTGATTTTAGCCAAATATATCACTGCTAGTAAGTGTTTGTAACTGATGAATCAATGGATCTATCAAGAACAGGTTTAGCTACGTATGACATTAGATTGTCTGTTGTAGGCACTTAAGTAGACTGATCCTGAGAGAGAGTCCTTTGTCAGAAGTAAGTTTAGCTATGAATGACATTACAGTGTCTGTTTTAGGTACTTAAATAGACGGATCCTAAGAGAGAGTCCTTTGTCAGCAGTCGGTTTAGATAAGTATGACATTACATTGTCTGCTTTGTACATTTAAATAGACTGATCCTAAGGGAGAGACATTTGTCACATCTATTTATTTGATTTATAAACACTTAGATGAAATCGAAACATGTATTCTACTCTTGACTTGGAGGCAATCTACATGGTTGATAAGTTGCGCCTCTAAAATTCCCAGTTATATCGGGAATTATATGACAGAAAGTAAACACATTTAAAATGCTCTGACAGGACGACTGTTTATTTAGAACGTTGGTAGTTATGTTCACTTATTTAATTAAAAGCAGTAATATTAAATTCGTAAAGTTTTATAATGATTGCTTATCGTTTAAAAAAGCTGACAAGGGTTAGGTTTTCATCGATGTCTATGGATTTAAAATATGATGTATAAAAATTATGCTGACGAAGTGACGTAAAGTAAAGAAAGAAATGAAGTATTTAATATTGATGACGTCAGATCAAAAAATGTTTACAGGAAGACAGAATCAATTGTAACAAAATATAATAAAATCCTAGGCTAGAAATGGATGGTATGTATATTAAGCTAATATATTTTTATACCTTCCACAAATTAATATATTATTATGTAGAGATTTTATCAATATTTTTGTACACAGGCTTCCTGTCCTTAACTAGAATTTTCATATAAATACGATGTGCCTCACTACGCCTATTCCTGGTTTTAGGTGATAATACGTAGCGTATATTTAAAATTAATATATTATACCAAATGTAATAAACCACCCCACAGTTCTGTTGATGGTAAGTCAGCTTACAGGGTTTTCTAATTGCTATTGATTTATCCTTGGCTCTCTTATAATGCAGTAGCAGGTTCCCACATACGAGAGTGGCTGTTCCCGAAATTTAATTTGTTTTTTCTACGTGCAGGTGAAATCAAGAGGCATTCGTTGTTGTAGCTTATATATTGCAGAGATCAAATCGTAGAGAAACAGCTGTTTTCTCTAGCACTTCCAGTTGTCATGACCGGTTAGGAATAAATGTTATAAAACAAGGAACGGATTCCAGAACACGCAAACTTTCGCACTTCCGGTGTTGGAAGAACCAGTGTACCAACCACAGGAGAGTACGTGCTAATACGTGTTTTGATGAGACTTGATTCAACCAATGAGAAATAGAGGGCTGAGCCGTCCGAATAGAAAGCTAGAGCAACCGGCAGATGTTTGAGTATTCCCGGGCACAACGTTTCACCTGTTTAGGGTAATGAGAAAAAGTGTCACTGACGGGCTTTGTACTAAAACTAATGAAGAATGTTTAAACTCGATAGTTTTACATATAGTTTAATTAAAGACTCTAATACTAAGTGTTAGAAATTTTCCTAGTGAAAGTATCTCACGGAAAGATAGATCTGCGGATTTTGTAGAAAAGTAACAAATAAAACCGGTTCCCCACGCTAAAGTTTCAACAGAATAGTATAGATTATCGAAAGAATTTCTTTTTCCCATTCACAACTAAAGAATGGGAGAAAACATTGGTACAATAAAATCGAACTATAATCCCTGGATCGAACCGTATCATTAAAATAAAAACAAATCGATTAAGGAGAAATTGAAGATCTGAATTGAAAGATAATTGATTTCAAAATAAGTAAAACGAAATATTATAAATTAGGCTTGTTTAATTTAAAGTAGCGAGCTTGAATCTAATTCAGAATTATATAATGGAAAAAAAAAACTGTCTAAGACTTCGTTACGCCTGAAAAAGGTTTTCATGGATCCATAAATCTAATTTAATTTCCGATTGCACTTGATATCATGAGATTACTCATCGTTATAAACTGAATTATTTAAAACATTGTCTCATTTAATAAGTTTTATAACTGCAGTTTTATATCTATCAATTCTAATGTTTTTATTCAATCGTAGCAAAATTTACTAAATATATGTGTTTTTTTTTATGAGATTTATTACAGGTTTTAGTAATTAATCATGACGGTTACCCCCATATTGCGTTGAATCTATTTTCGACTGTGTAAAACGATATGTCAAGCAATTCATAGCTTCTCTGTCTTGAACCGTTATTTGAAAGGTTTGAGTGGAAAGATGGTTTTGTTCCATATAGTATGAGCTCTTATTTAAGATCTATCAATTACAGAAAGTTCAGTACGCTATATTAAATTGATTTCGAATATGTAAACCAACAAGTAACGTGACAACCACAGCCAGTATAAGAAAGAAACAGTAGAAAGGAATGCATCAAAATGTGAGATACCATGGAGAATGAGTCAAGTTTTATTAAAGGTTTTAACAATTCTTTCGCACATAAAATATTCATACTCGGATCACAAAGACGTTTTCACATTGGATATTTAGATTTTTAAATACGAATCTATCACTTTTACATTTAATTAACAATTCAGGAAATGAGCAAAACCTCTTCCCCCCAATAAGAGAATGAAGATAAAAAGAGAACAGCAGAGTCTTGCTCCAAGTGTATGTTCCAATGTGGTTTGTGTACAACAGCTTTGCTCCAAGTGTCTGTTCCAATGTGGTTTGTGTACAACAGTCTTGCTCCAAGTGTCTGTTCCAATGTGGTTTGTGAACAACAGTCTTGCTCCAAGTGTCTGTTCCAATGTGGTTTGTGTACAACAGAGTCTTGCTTCAAGTGTCTGTTCCAATGTGGTTTGTGAACAACAGAGTCTTGCTCCAAATGTCTGTTCCAGTGTGCTTTGTACAACAGAGTCTTGTTCCAAGTGTCTGTTCCAGTGTGGTTTGTGAACAACAGAGTCTTGTTCCAAGTGTCTGTTCCAATGTGGTTTGTACGACAGAGTCTTCCTCCAAGTGTCTGTTTCAGTGTGGTTTGTGTTATTGATTTCAAACAAAATAAAGCAGTTGATGGTAAAACTTCTCCAAAGATGAACGAACAGTTTCATTAAATTTCATAAAGTCACATTTAAAATAACCGATAAAATACTTTAAAATTTTGTCGACGCTACTAATGAACACGAAGTAATTATTTTTATTTTGATTCAAAGCCAATTCCATTAAATTAATTATGTTTTGTTTCTGTAGGTTTTTTTTGTTTATTTTTCGGTGGATCTTTTTACACTGACGTAAAGTTTAAGTTTCTGTTTCTTTGGAATTTTGGGCAAAGCTACTCGAGGGCTATCTGCGCTAGCCGTCCCTAATTTAGCAGTGTAAGACCAGAAGGAAGGCAGCTAGTCATCACCACCCACCGTCAACTCTTGGGCTACTCTTTTACCAACGAATAGTGGGATTGACCGTCATATTATAACGCTCCCACGGCTGAAAGAACGATCATCTTTGGTGTGACGGGGATGTTTGGTGCGACCCTCGGATTGCGAGCCGAGTACCTTAACCACGTGGTCAAGTTTCTGTTTATTTATCTTCTCACCTCAAACATTTCTAAATTTCAAATGAAAACTTGATTGAGCAATATTTTTGACAAAAATACGAACATTCAGCTATTTATCTATAAAAGTTATATTCAGTTAATAATAGGACACTTTTCTGATCTTATATAGACTCCATTTTGTATATCTCAGACTGTGCTAATAAACTTTCCATTTACCTCGAAACAACAAAAAAGGCCCTATCTCTTGAATTAATAAATGCAATTCATTCCGAGTACTATCTTAGTAGAGAGTGTACTTTTAGAAACCTGTAATTTATATTTAATAAACGGGGTATGGGTTTAGTAGTGAATGTGTCCAAAGGTTTAAAAGAATTACGCATGTTTTTTTTTAGTATAGCCCTGAAAAAACAACATCACGAAATAAAGCTAATGGACAAACAGGAATAACAAAACAAGAACCCTCCCTACTGAAAGTGAGCTGAACCAAAACGAAATGTCATTGGAAGAAAGAGTTTGTTTTGAATTTCGAACAAAGCTACACGAGGGCTATCTACGCTAGCCGTCCCTAATTTATTAGTGTAACACTAGAGGGTAGGCAGCTAATCATCACTACCAACTTCCAACTCTTGGGGTATTATTTTATCAAAGAATAGGGGGATTGAGCGTCACATTATAATGCCCTCACCGCTAAAAGGGCGAGCATGTTTGGTGCAACGGGGATTCAAACCCGAGACTCTCAAATTAGGGGTCGCACGCCTTAACCCACCTGCCCATGTCGGGCCAGGGAGAAAGAGGCATGTGGAACGAACAGAATGCATGAATAACATCAGATGGTAAACTCTTGTCCAGTTTTCATTTCACAGTTGAGAAAAATGTGACTGCTTTATGACTTCTTTCTATAACACTTTCTTTCAGTGTCAAAATGTTCGCATGCAAGAGTCAAGCTTTGATGTATAATTGCAAATACTGTTAAGCAGCGAACTTAAATGTTTTTTTGTTTTTTTTCCAATGTCGCTGCAGAAACAAACAGGTTTGTGGTTCTCACACAGATTAAGCCTAACATTTACCAGTTTGCTAAAATATAAATTAATTCTAGTAGTTTCATGTTTTGTTTTTTAACACAATGTTGGCTTTTAAGTCTAACTACAAGTCTAATATGTTTTCTACGGGCACTGCGTATGGTGACAGTTTGAGGCATTTCTACCTCAACAGCAATAAATGCGTTCATTACTGGACTATAAATTTTAATCACACTTATTCGATTTCACTGTATACCTGAACTAATAAAAAGTAGTTCTCTTTGAAAAGTTGGCATATTCATGCTCATAAATAATAATTAATTCTTGCCATAATTATTGTTATCATTCCTTTTTAACAATTTACAATATAGTGAGGGGTCTTAAATCAATATTAGGCACGTGTGGAATCGTTTAACATAAGTGCTACAGAACTTCGATGTGTTATATGAAATAGTTACTAAAGGCAAAAATGTTCCTTTATACTGCAAACATCATTGAACAATGATAAACAACTTATTGTGTTTTCAAGAAAGCAACAGCAGATAGGGTTAAATATTCTATCACTGTATAAATGCCATCTATTTTTCTACTTTTTCTGAGAAAAGTCGGAGAAAATCATGCTGAACCAACAGTTATAACCACGTGGTATACTTGAATGTCATCAATTACTTATTAAGATTGTAAATACTTCGTATGCTGACATTTTCTGACGTTAAACAGGTTATAATAAGTAGTTGTTAAACATAAAGAATGTGTGTTACTTAATGAAATATGAATGATCCATAAAAAACGTTATCTGACTGACCAGAACACATCCTTAAATATGGAAACTTAATTGTATTTTACGGTTATCATTCGCAAATGTTAATGCACTGTTTTTTATTGTAGATGCCAAATGTCATATGTGGCATGTTTAACTCCTGTAGATTTGGTTAATGGCAAATGGTCGACCATTTCGGGCCCAAAACAGCATGAAATAACGTTATAGTTGCTGTTTAATCTCACAGAGACACAATGAGGTCCGTGTTCAACAGGCCCGGCATGACCAGGTGGTTGAGGCACTCGACTCTTAATCTTCGGGTCGAAGGTTTGAATCTCCGTCACACCAAACATGCTCAACCTTTCATCTGTGGGGGCTTTATAGCGTGACGGTCAATCCCATTATTCGTTGGTAAAAGAGTAGCCCAAGAGTTGGCGGTGAATGGTGATGGCCAGCTGCCTTCTCTCTAGTCTTGCACTGCTAAATTAGGGATGGCTGGAGCAGATAACCCTCGAGTAACTTAACACGAAATAAAATAAACAAACAAACAAACAAACCATGTCCAACAGAGGGAAGGGGCCAAATTCCGAATTTTTCAATGTAAGTCCATAAACTTACAGCTGAGCCATCGGTGAGGCTGGAGCTAAAAAGATAAAGAAAGACAGATAAATCACAACAAAATCTATTGTAAGTCGTTATGAATGGTATTGATTAGTCTATGAATTTACGATAGGAAATTTATCTTGTTATAAATTACTATCCAGAATGTTGCATTGACGCCATTTAAAGCACAATAAAAAGAGTGATGGACAGAACGACGTCGTGATATTAACTTTAAGGAGTTTATTTTATCGCATACGAGAGAAAACAGTCTGTAAAAGTCATTTTAACACAATCGAAACAAATAATTCCATAATTTATAAAACGAAACAAGAAAACTGGTGTTAATATTCGTTTAATATGGCTTGAAATGAGATTTAATTTGTTTCAAACTGAGCAAAGTACAGATAACGAACTGCAAAATTGCGGTTAACAACAAACAAACGAAGTATGAAACTCTGAACTATCATATATCAAAAGAAATGTTGCGCCATCTATTATCTTGTTTAGTCAATATTATAGGAAAAGAGTACACCAAAAAAACAAGTACACCAAATCAAAAAACGTTCCATACCTATGAAAGCAAAGTACGTCATTTAAGTACAAAACTACACAGCTGGCTACTTGCACTCTATCTACCACGGGGAATCGAAACCTGGAACTTGGCGATATAACTCTGTAGACTTACTGTTTGATCATTCAAGAATTTGAGAAACTTAATTTCATGTACGAGTTCGAAGAACATATGAAACGTGCCACAAAGTTTTTAAGAGCAACATTAAGCGATGTGTTGAAACTCTGGCAACATAATTTGTAAGTTGAGAAAACAAAACTCCAATAAACGTATCCACTAATCTGTCACATTTTCCCGAACATCTGTCATTATAATTATGATACGGTAACTAGAAAAAGAAACCTTGTAATCATTTGGACTGTTTAATGTATAATATTATAAAAATGCATATTTAATAATTTATATTGTTTCCAGAGCTATCAACTCATAAATAACTCTCAAAATAATGAAAGAAGCAAAATACCTACCACAAATCATTTGCTAAATTAATTGAGATGTTTATTTTTACACGTTTTAACTGCAATAATAAACAACACATGTTTGGAAATTTGGAAAATATTTTGTAGTTGTTTCAAAAATAAAGCCTCACTCTTGTCGTTAATGCAACTACAACATTGTAATTTAGAATTTAAACATTGGATAAAATTATTTGGAAAAAAATTTATTTCAGTTCTATTTTCTTTATAATTGATGAGCAGTTTAATATTCTTATACATCAGTGGTTTAGCGTAAGGAGTGAAAAATTATGACATTAAAAATCGGATTTCGATACTTGTTGTGGGCAGAGCACTGATAGCCACTTTTGTAACTTTGTAACTTAAGAAACAGAAAAAAATAGTTTTATTATATATCTTTAACTCACTCTCACATACATACACTGCTGGCCAAAATCTTAAGGCCAATGAACATAAAGACAAAGTATGCATTTTGCGTTGTTTGACTCAACCACTTATATGAGTTGAGCTTCGAAAGATGAAAATAAGAAAAGGGAAAATAAAAATAAATAAATTTTTTTGGCATTTAATAGGGAAAATGTGAACACTATGAAATTAGCTTAAATACTAGCTGGTCAAAAGTTTAAGACCATACTGAAACGAAGCGTTAATCGGTAAATACGTAACGAAATTTAGTTATTTGTGTTCAAGCAATAGCGTTGTCAACATTTCCCACTGATATTTCCTGTGTTACATTGGGTAAAAACGTGGCAAAGTCTAAAAAGTTAGCAGAGTTTGAACGTGGCAGAATTGTCGAGCTGCAAAAGCAAGGTCTCTCTCAATGTGCCATCGCTGGTGAGATTGAGTGTAGTAAAAATGCTGTTGCAAATTTCTTAAAATACCCTGAGGGATACGGAACGAGAATTTCAAGTGGTCGGCCCAAAAAAATTTCGCTGGCGTTGAGCAGGAGGATTCGACGGTTTGTCCGGCAAGACACCAGCCGATTGTCGAACCAGATTAAGGCCCTTACAGCCTCAGAATGCAGCTTAAGAACAATAAGACGGCATCTACGAGAGAAAGGCTTTAAAAACCGTAAACGTCTTCAAAGGCCACGCCTCCTTCCACACCACGAAACAGCTCGGTTAAACTTTGCTGAGAAGCACAAACATGGTACGTAGAAAAGTGAAAGAAGGTTTTGTTCTTTGATAAGAAGAACATTAACCTGGATGGTCCAGATGGCTTTCAACTTTACTGGCATGATACTGATATCACACCGGAGACATTTTCCACACGACACAGTGGAGGAGGTTCCATCATGATCTGGGGTGCTTTCTCCTTACATGGAACAATGGAGCTTCAGGTTATACAGGGGCGTCAAACAACAGCTGGCTACATTGGCATGCTGGAGAGAGCATCCTTATTGACTGAAGGCTCTCGCTTGTGTGGAAATGAGCGGATCCATCATCAGAACAACGCTGCAATCCACAATGCCCGCAGGATAAAGGGCTTTTTCATGGCGAATAACGTGATTCTTTTGGACCATTCAGCGTGTTCGCCCGAACAGAACTCCATTGGAAATGTTTCGAGGTGGGTGGTAAGGGAAGTCTATAGAAATGGACGTCAATTCCAAACAGTGCATGATCTTCGCGAAGCCATCTTCACCACTGGGAATAACATTCCAGCCAGCCTTCTGCAACCCACTACTGAGACTCTTGTTGGGCATTTCCTACCCTGTTTAGGACTTCTTTTTGGTAAGGTCTTAAACTTTTGATCAGCTAGTATTTAGGCTAATTTCATAGTGTTCACATTTTCCCTATTAAATGCTAAAAACGTTTTTTATGTTTATTTTCCCTTTTCTTATTTTCATCTTTCGAAGCTCTACTCAAATAAGTGGTTGAGTCTAACAACGCAAAATGCATATTTTTTCTTTCTGTTCATTGGCCTTAAGATTTTGGAAGATTTCGGCCAGCGGTGTATATATGTAGAAATAAGAAATTCCCAATTTTTCTCATATTAGCAACTAGGCTACTACGAAATGTAATTTTAAAAATAATTAGTTGTAATTGTTTTTCCACAATACCTACGATGCATTTAAGAAATAACATTATGATGATTCTCAATGTCTTACTAAGAATAAACTGAACCTGAATTTCTGAACTGTGAAGGTGAAGAGTGAAGTTTTGCTCAGTTTCAAAACTTAAAAAATATAATAAATAAATAGAGTGAAATAGCAACTCTAACAATACCAACCAGTGGATTTTCACAGAGTCATTAAATAAAGTTAAACTAAATAAATTACTTCAGAAAACAGAATATTTAGCACTGAACGTTGCATTAAAACGTCATATTTTATATTGTCGTGGAATATTTTATCCATTGAAAACTTGGAGACAACTTGGATAAGTAATGAAGAAAACTTTGTTATAAATGTACAATACTTCGATAAGTATTGTTTTACTTTCATAGCACCGTTTTTACTTCGTTATAAATGTACAATACTTCGATAAGTATTGTTTTACTTTCATAGCACCATTTTTACTTCGTTATAAATGTACAGTACTTCGATAAGTATTGTTTTACTTTCATAGCACCATTTTTACTTCGTTATAAATGTACAGTACTTCGATAAGTATTGTTTTACTTTAATAGCACCGTTTTTACTTCGTTATAAATGTACAATACTTCGATAAGTATTGTTTTACTTTCATAGCACCGTTTTTACTTCGTTATAAATGTACAATACTTCGATAAGAATTGTTTTACTTTCATAGCACCGTTTTTACTTCGTTATAAATGTACAGTACTTCGATAAGTATTGTTTTACTTTCATAGCACCGTTTTTACTTCGTTATAAATGTACAATACTTCGATAAGTATTGTTTTACTTTCATAGCACCGTTTTTACTTCGTTATAAATGTACAGTACTTCGATAAGAATTGTTTTACTTTCATAGCACCGTTTTTACTTCGTTATAAATGTACAGTACTTCGATAAGTATTGTTTTACTTTCATAGCACCGTTTTTACTTCGTTATAAATGTACAATACTTCGATAAGTATTGTTTTACTTTCATAGCACCGTTTTTACTTCGTTATAAATGTACAGTACTTCGATAAGAATTGTTTTACTTTCATAGCACCGTTTTTACTTCGTTATAAATGTACAGTACTTCGATAAGAATTGTTTTACTTTCATAGCACCGTTTTTACTTCGTTATAAATGTACAGTACTTCGACAAGTATTGTTTTACTTTCATAGCACCGTTTTTACTTCGTTATAAATGTACAGTACTTCGATAAGTATTGTTTTACTTTCATAGCACCGTTTTTACTTCGTTATAAATGTACAATACTTCGATAAGTATTGTTTTACTTTCATAGCACCGTTTTTACTTCGTTATAAATGTACAGTACTTCGATAAGAATTGTTTTACTTTCATAGCACCGTTTTTACTTCGTTATAAATGTACAGTACTTCGATAAGAATTGTTTTACTTTCATAGCACCATTTTTACTTCGTTATAAATGTACAGTACTTCGATAAGTATTGTTTTACTTTCATAGCACCGTTTTTACTTCGTTATAAATGTACAGTAC
Organism: Tachypleus tridentatus; assembly: GCF_004210375.1. Classification (NCBI taxonomy): domain Eukaryota; kingdom Metazoa; phylum Arthropoda; class Merostomata; order Xiphosura; family Limulidae; genus Tachypleus; species Tachypleus tridentatus. Next base: position 53,043,113 of record NC_134836.1, read on the forward strand.
TTCGATAAGAATTGTTTTACTTTCATAGCACCGTTTTTACTTCGTTATAAATGTACAGTACTTCGATAAGAATTGTTTTACTTTCATAGCACCATTTTTACTTCGTTATAAATGTACAGTACTTCGATAAGTATTGTTTTACTTTCATAGCACCGTTTTTACTTCGTTATAAATGTACAATACTTCGATAAGTATTGTTTTACTTTCATAGCACCGTTATAACCTCGTTATAAATGTACAGTACTTCGATAAGTATTGTTTTACTTTCATAGCACCATTTTTACTTCGTTATAAATGTACAATACTTCGATAAGAATTGTTTTACTTTTATAATACCGTTTTCTCCATACATTTATGTTCTAAAACATGAATTTTTTATAATTAAATATTGAACAATTAAAATCGGCGTTCTATAGACATGTCTAACTTTCATTTTTCGAGAGGCATATTAATCTATAGTCTCTCACCGGTACAGCGGTAAGTCTGTGGACTTACAACGCTATAATCAGGGGTTTGATTCCTCTAGGGGGACTCAGCAGATAGCCTGAAGTGGCTTTGCTATAAGAAAAAGACACAAACACATTAACCTATAATTGTTTTATCTCATTAGTGTATTGTCCCTTCCAAATAACTCTTAAATATTAGGCCCACAGAAGCGCTCTTTACTGAGAGAAAGATCAAAAAACATGTTGCAAGTTCTTATAAAGATGAACCTGGCTTTTACAAATAAGAATTACTTTTTTTCGTATTTGATATTAATTTTATTGTAAGAGAATGTTTTTAGTGGGGCTTTACCACGGTGAAAAGACTAAAAAGGAAGATATTGCTTGATTTAGTAGAAAATCTATCATTGATTTGTGTTGAAAAACAGCTGCCAACTTAAAGTTACACGTGACTAGTTTCCTGAATTTATACTCTTGCAAATTTGGTAACAGTTTTTAATAACCACCCCACACCACCGATAGCGTAATTACTGCCCTGTCAGCTTCAAGTTATTCTGAATACGTGCAATGTGGTCTCGGTACGTTTGATCTCACGAAGAAGCAAAACCTTGGTAATACGAGTCTCTTGTTTGTTTGTTTGTTTTGGAATTTCGCACAAAGCTACTCGAGGGCTATCTGTGCTAGCCGTCCCTAATTTAGCAGTGTAAGACTAGAGGGAAGGCAGCTAGTCATCACCACCCACCGCCAACTCTTGGGCTACTCTTTTACCAACGAATAGTGGGATTGACCGTCACATTATACACCCCCACGGCTGGGAGGGCGAGCATGTTTAGCGCGACGGGGGCGCGAACCCGCGACCCTCGGATTACGAGTCGCACGCCTTACGCGCTAGGCCATGCCGGGCCTACGAGTCTCTAGTGTATCTATTTTACAAATGGATATTAAACCCGTTGGTGACTAATTTCCCCCAGGTGGTTAAGCGGTAAACTTACGAATTTGTAAAGTTAAAATCTATGGTTCGAGTCCTTGCATTACGCATCCCATTGTGAAGCTTCCTATAAAACAAACAGTATTTAAATAGTTTTGATTATCTTCTAATAGTTAACAAGCGTTTATTTATCAATAAATAACTAAATGATCTAAGCATATTGCAATAGGTTAACGATATTATTTAAAATCAGGGATTCTAATTCCTTTTTTAGCACGTTGAGAGTAAGTAAATTACGTTGTTTAATTATCGAAAGGTCGAACTGATAAATTATTGCTCCTTTGAAATGAATATTAATGACATTCTATCGATGAGTTATATTTTTAAGTTTTACCTTAGTGACGAGAAAAAAAAATTATTTGTGTCATGATACCAAAAATCAAGTTTTTAAAGCTCTTATAAGAAATACAGCCTCTTGGAACTGGAAACCCACATAACGTTTCTACTACCTTTTATTGGCCCGGCATGGCCAAGCGTGTTAAGGTGTGCGACTCGTAATCTGAGGGTCGCGGGTTCGCATCCCCGTCGCGCCAAACATGCTCGCCCTTTCAGCCGTGAAGGCGTTATAATGTTACGATCAATCCCCCTATTTGTTGGTAAAAAGAGTAGCCCAAGAGTAGGCGGTGGGTGGTGATGACTAGCTGTCTTCCTTCTAGTCTTACACTACTAAATTAGGACGGCTAGCACAGATAGCCCTCGAGTCGCTTTATGCGAAATTCAAAAAACAAACAAAGTACCTTTTATAATTTGCTTATACGTTCCACATACAAACACAGCGCAGAACAACTAAATTAAACAAGTATAATAAACAAATTGAATTGAATTGTAATCTATCTAGATATAGTAACTAGCTCAGAATAACATAATTACAGTGCTTTGCGTAAGTAGGTATGTTTTTTTTAAATAACTCAGTTTTTACTTTTTTATTTTTTTTACCGACACTCTTGTTGTATTAAGACTCTCGATATATTGATTCCTACTTCTCTTTATAAAACGTAAAAAAATATACATTATTATATTTGTTTGTTTCCTTTTACCACCCTACCCTAGTGGCACAGTGACATGTCTGCAGACTCACTAACACCGCTAGAAACTGAGTTTTGATACCGTAATGGACAGAACACAGATAGCTAGCTCATTGTGTAGCTTTACGTTTAACTCTAATTAATCGATTAGTTGTTTACTTTTTATTAGCTATAGTCTTTTGTGTCAGCAATACGAAGCACAGAGCAAGCGTATGACCGATTAGGTTTTATTATTCATTAGTATCTCTACCAACCTTCTCTCAAATATAATTATGTCAGAAATAGTGCTTGGTCTGTTTATATATATACAAGAAAACATTACGTTATATTCTTAGAACTTTGTTTTGTGGTTGAGACGAATCTTAATAGCCCGTATCGCCACCTAACGAACATTTAAATTACAACATTAATAGTATTCACATGGAGAAAAACTAAATTCTCCGTGACGGAAATCAGAGGGGAAACCGGAAAATCGTGACCCCTATTGTAAACTATATGCACGTAGGATAAACATTTCGCAAAGCTGGGGGTTGCATATTGCGTAATAAAAACACTTTTTTTTTTTTTAGTATCATACATATAAGCAAATGTTTCATTATTGTATGATGATATATATATATATGTATATACGCAAACATCGTTTTCGGTACAATAAATCAATTATTGGGACCCTAGATGTAAGAGTTCTGTGAAGATTTAAACTTCACATAAAGCTACACGGGAGCTATCTGCGCTACCCATCACTAATGTAGCAGTGTAAGACTAGACGGAAGCCATCACCACCCACCATTAATTCTTTTTCTAATTAAATACAAAGCTACACAATAGGCTCTCTGTACTCTTCTCACCAGAGGTATCGAAACCCAATTTCTAGCGTTGTAAGTCTGAAAACATAGCGCTGGGTTAATGAGTTGGGTAATTGCTGGGGGCGAGTTCTGTGAAAGAATTTTAGCACTTTTTTTTTTTCTGTGTGCTTGTCTGTATGGTTACTTATTTATTGGGATGAAAAGCCATTGAGATAGTGAAATTTTGATTCACTCTATTATCATGTACGTAACAATTTAGGCAGCTTTATGAGCACAATAAACTTTAGTGCTGGTCAGCCAGTACTGCGAAATAATCATTGTTAATATTCAGATATTTTAAAGATGGTTTTAAAAGGACAAGGGTTATGACGACCATCCCCACTATTAAATACTATCTTATTTATTGATTCTATTTACCTCTGCTATCGCTGAAAAAATCTTACCAAATTATAAAGGGGTTTGTCAATAACGCTAAGCCTCATCAACGGGACATATCATTGTCTTGTAACTTTTTATGAACATTTTGTGTTATGCGTGTTATGAAAGACTTGGACAACTTGTAAATACTAAACTAGCTGAAGTTAACTGTCAAGGTAACAAATATCGTATGAAGGACAATGCTAGATTATAAAGAAGTAAAAATGTGCCCTTTTTTTTAATCCCTTCTCAATCCAAAATCCTAAAATTAAACTGTCCATGTATTTGCCAGGAATTTCCAACTATCCTACCAAAAAATTACGGTAATTGAGCTAGTCAGCTCTGGGTAATAAATGCAAACAGACACACATACAGGCCGGTCCGTCATGGACAGGTGAATTAAGGCGTTCGATTCGAAATCTAGGGGAGCGATTTCGAATCCCAGTCGTGCCAAACATGCTCGACCTTTCAGCCGTGGGGACGTTATAATGATACGGTCAGTCTTACTATTCGTTGGTGAAAGAGTAGTTCAAGAGTTGGCGGTGAGCGGTGATGACTAGCTGCCTTCCCTCTTGTCTTACACTGCTAAATTAGGGACGGCTAGCACAGGTAACCGTCGAGTATCTTTGTGCGAAATTCAAAAACAAACAAACAAACACACATACGCACGCAAGAAATCAATTTTATAGCAAAAAATATGTCTAGTTTTTTCATTGAGAAGATCCATGGCATTTCAGCAGTAATCTTAAAAGTTTATAATGTTTATTTTTAGTACTATTATTGTTATTAACTTTTCATCTATGAATATTATTTTACATTGTTGGCGTATTATGTGGATTTAAGCCTAACCTAAATTTCCATAGGAAATAATCCAAATGAATTGTCATTGGTATTATCGATTTAAATAGAATATAAGTGAGGATGCTAAGTAAATAGTTTGTTATAGAATTTAATTTATATGTGTATAGATATATGTCATTTTGCACTTTGGCATTTACGCTTCAGAGTTGGCTATATTGATCTTTGGTTTAACATCTTACCTTAGGTGACTGTATATATATATGTATATATATAGCTAGCTTTTCGCCAGAAGTTATTAATAATTCATTTAGATATTAATAGGTACTCGATAAAAAAAAGAAAGGATGAAACACCTGTTTCTGAATCAAATAGATAATATGATTGTATTTCAATTCATTAAATACTAATAAATGGCATTTGACGTAAACTTGTGAAAATTCAAGCCAGGGATAATCATGGTTAGATCAAGAAACAATAAAAATTAATTGATGGCTGCATAATTTTAAAAAAATACAGAAAAAACAGATTTTTCTTTAGTAACTGAAAACATCACCTTCATCAAACACACATTTCTATCCTGCTTGGTTTGAGTTGGTAATTATTATTAAAACTAAAAGAAAACTTGCTTTATTTCATAAGAGGACTTCGACTTGTTTTTT